>NC_088920.1:17100000-17400000 GCF_038396675.1 Hydra vulgaris | reverse complement strand
TCCAGTGCCGAAGTACAAGTTTACTCGAAATGCCGTAATGAGTTTAACTCATTGCGGTGACTACACCTTATCAAGATGTAATTGAGAACTTGAAAGTTGTAGTTAAGAAACATAAGATTTAATTTAGAACATGTAAGATGTAATTAAGAAACATTAGATGTAGTTAAGAAACGTTAGATGTAATTTTGAAGATGAAAGTTGTTATTGAGAAATGTAAGATGTAATTTAGAACATGAAAGTTGTAAATAAGAAATCGTAAGATGTAATTGAGAAAATAAAAGTTTTAATTGAGAAATGTTTATTATATAGATTATCAGAAAGAAGTTATTTGTATTTTTAATTTTGTTGCTTTAGTTTACCTTATAATATTAGGTTTGTACCTAATTTGGCCAAGGTGGCCATATGGGTTGGTTTTCAATAAATAATAATATATTATTAATAAAACAAAAAAGTGATAAAAAAGGGATTTGAGGTTAGCGGTAACTCCATATCTTCCAAGGAAATTTAAATTTCCGCTTAGGACCCAATTGTATGCTGTCTTAGATTCTGGTTGTTGCAAAAGTTGATGTAAACAAATTTAGTGAAATGTATGCACGGTTTCAATTTAATAGCAGACTTTCTGTTTATAGTGTATTGACAAATAACACAATGACCTTTCAATTCCATTACTGTATTACTTTATTGCTGGTGCATAAAAATGCTAAATTTGTTATTATTAGCTTATGAAAGTGTGCGGCCGTGGCGCACTGGATAGAACGCATGCTTTATAAGCAGGAGATCGAGGCTCGAAACGAGCTAAGGACTTATTTTCGCGTCACGTAAGGAAGGAGAAATGAACTTCCTGGTTAAATGCACTTCCGCGGTGCTCTGTGGCAAGACCGTCAGGTCTTCTTGGAGCACCTAAATAACACAAAAAAAAAAAAAAAAAAATGCATGAACAAGAAGATTTTTTATAATGACCTTTAAGCTTTAATCACACGCGATTTTTAAGCATATTTTATTTTTATTATTTTCATTTTTTTTTTAATTACTAAAATCTGAAAATGGATTCAAACCAAATTAATTAATTTTGAACCAAGTTCATTTAACTTTTTTCAAACTAATGATTTTATACTTGATAATGATTCCGATCCTGGCTTAAATTATTTTAGCGAAGCAGGTGCTCTTCAAAACTGCTCATACTTTTATTTAAATGAAATGAAAGATTTTCTCCTTCGGGATTTTTTTAATGTTATTCATTTTAATATCAGAAGCTTAAAAAAAAATTTTGAAAGTTTGTATGTTAACTTAAAATAAATATTACATAGGCAAAAAGGCATAATTAAAAGTGACGTCTCAGATCACTTTCCAATTTTTTTTTCTATAAATGTAGAAAACTTAAAACTGCTCCATCAAAATAAACTTCTTATTAAACGATTTTTTACAGAAACAAATTGTATCGCATTCAATGAACAATTATCTTTACTTCAATGGAATCACATTAGTGATTCTGATGACGCTAATTTAGTCTATAATTCGTTTTTAAAAACATTTTTTGAAGTATATTATATTAATTTTCCGAAATATAAAATATTAATAAAAAAGAAAGATAAAACGTCGCTATGGATTACGAAAGATTTCAAAAAATGTTCTAAAATCAAGCAAAAATTGTATATCAAATATTTAAAAACAAAATCATTCAAAAATAAAACAATTTACAAGACTTATGTTAAAAAATTTGAAGTCCAAAGAAAAATGTTAAAAAAAAAAATTATTACATAAATTTATTAGAAAAACATAAACAAATTCAAAACACACACGGGAACTTTTAAGAGAAATAACAGGCAGTAAGAAATCTAAAACAGACTCTTTACCAAATGCCATCAAAATTAATGATGAAATTTTTTATGATCCGAGAATGATAGCTCATAAAATGAACGTATTTTATATTTCAGTTAAAAAAAATTTAGCTAAAAATATTCAAACCGAAACAAAAGAAATTAATAATATTAATTTTCCTTTAGTGTCTTGTCTAGATTCTTTTGACTTATCTTTTGATGAGTTTGATAAAGCATTTAAAATGCTCAAGTCAAACAAAGGGATAGGTCATGATGATATTAGCGGAAGCGTGGTAATTGACTCATATGAAACCATAAAAAATATGTTTTATATAAAGTATTTAAATGTTCAACCGATCAAGGAATATTTCCTGATCAGTTGAAAATAGCAAAAGTTACACCAATATTTAAAGGAGGAGAGTTGTTGAATGTCAGTAATACCGTCTTTTCTCTTTTTTTTCTGCTTTTTGAAAATTTTAGAGAGATTTCTTTATAACAAAAATTTCCAACATCTGCCTCAAAATAATATATTAAATAAAAATCAATATTAATAATTTAAGAAAAATAACTCTACTGAGCACGCTATACTAAAAATAACTCAATATTTTACAGATTCATTTGAAAAGTCCAAATTTACTTTAGGCATTTTTGTTGACATATCAAAAGCGTTTGATATGATTTACCATAAAATCCTTTTAAAAAACCTAAAACATAATGGAATTACAGGAAATTTTCTCAAGCTAATAAAAAGTTATTTACCTATAGAAAACAATTTGTTTATTTTGACCAATCATTGCAATCTCAATTATTAGATATAATACGTGGAGTTCGTCAAGGATCCAATTTGATAACAATTATGAATGCTGATGACACAAATTTTTTTTTATCTCAGCGACATAACGACACTATTTTCTTGTTTGGACAATGAATTAATGAAAATTTCTTAATGGTTTAAATTAAACAAACTTTCTCTGAATATTGAAAAAACAAAATAGTCTCTTTTTCATTCTAACTCTAAAAAACGTCTACTTCCAATCGAGCTTCCTTCTCTTTTTATTGATGGCGTTCTAATTAAGAGAGCAACATGCACAAACTTTTTAGGAGTTTCAATTGATGAAAATCTCACTTGGAAAAACATATCGAAAACATTACCTGCAAAATTTCGAAAAGTATAGATATGTTATATAAAGCAAGAAGCTTGTTAAATAAACATATTTTAACTCAACTATACCACTCATTCATTCATTGCCACATAAACTATGCAAATGCGGCTAGGGGTAGTGTTAATAAAATTAAATTAGAACCTCTTCATTACCAACAGAAACATGCTGCACGTCTTATTAATTTTAAAGACCGTTTTTCACATGCTTAGGCTCTTTTAATTGAAATGAATATTTTAAACATATTTCAACTAAATATTTTTAATGTATTGTGTTTTACGTTTAGATGTAAAACTCGTACAGCTCTGGTTTCTTTTTACAAATTATATTCCATAAAAAAAAATATATATATAATTTAAGAAATGATAATTTCCTTCTTCAACCAGTTTTCAAAACCAATTTAGGCAAGTTTTGTATTTCTTTTCGAGCTCACTAAAAAAAAGGTAGGAATTTCTACCTTTGAAGGTATATCACATATCCTACCCTTTTAGGTAGAAAAATATACCCTATCTAATAAGGTATTTTAGTCTAACTTTGTTTAAGGTAGAAAAAAACACCTCAAGGTATAACTAACTACCTTAAGCAAGGTAGAAAATTTTACCCTTAAAAGGTATATTTATCTACCATTTCGCTTACCTTCAAAGGTAAATTATATATCCTACCCTTTAAGGTAAAATATTAATAAGATATTATATTATAGCCCTATATATAAAGTATTTTTTTCCACCCTTAAAGGCAGGCTTAGTTTTATTTATATTTTGTGGGTTTTGCATATTTTTTTTTGCTTTTGTTAAGATTTAAAAATTTGCAACGACAGTAAAAACAACACATTTAAAAAAAAATATTTTGATTATTATGATAAGTTTACAACAATTTGTTCAACAATCGCTGAACCGGTCGACTGACACGGAACTCACTAAGTCCACAAATATAGTTGGCTTGAAGTGCCAATGTTTTTTGCAGTCGCGGATCGAAGGCTATTTCAAAAACCCAATAAGATGCTTACAAGACTTTTAATGCTTCATCGATGGATTGAACGTTACAAATCACTAAATCATTGAGGTAGATTGCTATATGCACATCTTCAAAATGCACAATAATTGCTTGATTTGAACAAATGATTCTTATTATTGGTGTGCTTAGAGTTGACTCCTAAAAAATCAGAATTGTAAATTTAGATATTACATTTATATTAACAAAAGTAAAAAAAAAAAACAATTGTTTCACCAAACATAGCGGGCAAGCACAACATCAACGCTATTATCTGTTGTGCTAAAAGTATTTATAACTTTTTTACATAAATAAATACAAAATAAATTAAAGATAAACAGATATATTATAAACCTTCAATATTGACATTCGACTTAGATCCTTTGGCAGCCACAATGTAACCAAGTCATTATTTTTGGCATTTCTTTTCCATGACTTGGCCATCTCCAGTATTTTTGAAGATGTTTCATGTGTGAAGAACTGATTTATTTTACTGGTTCCTTCATTTCCAGTTATGAGAAATTTGCCTCTTCTAACAGCTACAAAATATAATTAAACATATTAAAATTTATCAACTATGAGTTATTCTTACTCCATTGATTTATAAATTCAAGTTAAAACACACCTCTTTAGAAATCTTTATTGCTGGATAATCTTCTAGTACTTGAGTTGTACTGGAACTAAGTACTATGAAAAATTAATTTAATAAGAGTTAGTTAAATTTATATTTTTTCGGATTAACTCTTAACAAGAATGCTTAAATTAATAATGTATTTATAATGTAATTGTATTATAAAATTTCTTACTCTTCACTATCAGCATATCAAAATCTTCAGCAATAACTGTCTTTTTCACTAAGCGATCACCAGACCGTATCTTGAAAAAAGAGATATTAAATTTGATCACTTTGTTGAATTATGAAAAACTTTAACTATTAAATAATAAAACACTTATAATAATTTTTTTCCCCCATTTTTTCTTCGTAAAACTAAATTAAACTAGTAAATTATAAATAGTAAATTAAAAAACAGAAAAAACCAAAAGAGCAATATCATCAAACTAATTGAATACAAGTTTAAATTCAAAACTGCAAATAAGTTCATAAGGGTTTCTGCCAAGATAATAAGGTAAATTACCCTGATTTTTTTTTAATTACCTAATTTCCCAGATTGCTGCATGATTTTTTTTTTTTTTTGCAGAAATCTGAATTACCAGACTTTTCCTTATCTTGCAGACACCCACCCAAGTTATCTGGCAGACACCCACCCAAGTTATCTTGCAGACACCCACCCAAGTAACATATATAAAACTAAAAGTGTAAATATTTGTGAAAACTAAATTTTAATAAGTTATAAATGTTTTAATTTTCTTATTCATCTTTTATGCAAACACGATGATGAAATAAAATGCCTTCCTGATTATTAACAAAATAGGAACCCATAGACGGATGATTGGCATGTTCACCATGTATCACCACAACCCAATTGTTGGACTGCTCTATATTGTAAAAATCAGCAAACTCTATATATTGTTTTACTATTTGCAACACACAGCCAATATTCCAAGTTCCTTGAAACAATAATATATTCAACTTTTCCGAATAAAGGCATGCCGTCGCAACCTTTTATTTGACAAATAATATTTGTACTTGTATAAAAGATCTGTCCATTAAGCGGTAGAAATAAACTGCTCATGTTGATTTACTTGATGGGTATTAATAAATTTTTTTTATGGCATCAATAAGTTCAAAAAGAAGTGAATCTATAGATAATATTTTTTGACAACTTAAAGTTTCTGGACCCTTATAATATGGGCTTCGTCCAAAATCCATAATGCACTTGCGCATTTAATGTTATTGTGCCAAAGTAAATGTTATATTTTTAAAATTTTTTACACGACGTTTAAAATATTGATGTTTAGCTTTAAATCTCATTACCCAAAGGTGTCGCAAAGGTCCAAAATGCAATAGTAATCTAGGGTAACGTACTAAAAAAAGTGTTTTTTTTTTGTATATATGATACTGGGCTAATTCACTTAAGTAGAGAATTATGTCTTTGAATTAGATGCCTTTTCTGATTCAAAGACATCATTCCATCTAAAACCCTTTTCTGCAAAACTCAACTTGACAATAATACTCCATACCGAAATGTGAAATCTTTAACTGCTGCAATGCTGCATGCATCTTTTAAACCAGATGCAGTTATAAATCTGGTATTAATATATATAATTTGATTTTTTTTATTGTCTAAGTTGTTTATTTTTAAATTTCTTTTTTTGTTAATATAAAAACCAACTAAATAGTTTTATAATACTTTTATTTATTCTCAGCTTTGTCTATTTTTAAGGTAAGAGCTTTTCATAAAAATAAAGAAAATTTTTGGTTTACGAGCCGCCTTCTGGTAACATCTAATGCAAAGGTAGAAAACGCTTCAGGGGTAGAACTTCTTTCCATTTTTACAACTTAAACTTAGAAACCGAATATTCTACCCTAAAAATAATTATTTTACCCTAAAATTATTAGTTTCTACCTTCGGGTAGAATAACATACCTCTATTATACCTTTTTTTTAGAGTGAGGGGCGTTTTTATGGAACAATATAGTTCTGAAATATTTTAATTTTACTCACGACTGGAACTTTTTTGCATTTAAAAGGAAATTAAAAAATATCATTCTCTCTATTAAAAACATACTTATATATTTTTAAATTTAGTTATTTTGACTTATTTATAATGTTTTTACGAATTCTTATATAAAAATAATCTATTTGACTATATACTTGTATTTTGTTTTATCAATTTTATTTTTGTGTATTATGTTAATTTAACTTATACATTTTATACCTATCAAGTCTTGTATTTTAAGTATTTATATAAAACATTAATTTTAACATCCAACTCTCGTTTTATAAACTTTATTTGACTGCCTTATTTATTTTATACACATTATAAGATTGTTTTAACACGTAACGATTGTAAGCGGTTCTTGATGACAAGATCATCTGATCTTATGCAAGTCTCCGCGTTCTTATTTTATATGCAACAAAATTTGTAACTTTTTTATTTATATGGATTTTTTTTCATTTATTTTATTGTAATAGATATTTTGAAGAAATAAATAGGAAAAAAAAAAAAAAATAATACGGATATATTTTATTTTTAATGTTTTTACGACTATAAAGTGTATTTTGATGACAGTTTTAAATATAAAACGTAATTTAATAATAAACTAATAATAAATCGTTACGAATTTTATCTTAAAAAAATATAGCGAAATAAGTATATACCTTAAAGTTATCAATATTACTTTCTCTTTCTAAATCTGATATTGTTAATAGAGAAAGGTCGATACAATTTGCATTAGCAGATTTTTTTCGTTTTTCCGGATAGCGATGAGGAGCAGCACATAGTCTTCTTATTTTATCTTTATACCATGCATCCAAAGCAGGAGTTGGGTCAAATTTCTCGATGCTGCATCCTTCTTTGCCTGTTCGTAAAAGAGATTCAAGAGGATCACGTGATAGTTTGTTTCTTCAATCCGATTTACTCTGGTAATACTGGAAATCATACGTTATACTTGAGCATTTGTAAATGGACAAAGTAAAAGCAACTCAAATACGTCAAATAACACATTTCTACATTCAGCAATAACTATGTCTGATGTAAATATTTTTTTCCACGTTTTCAATTAGTCTTCACCTAACGAATTTTTTAACATTGGAAATATATAACTTTTTAAAACAATCCACTCAATAAAAATTTCATCAGTTTTACACCCCCTCCCCCCGTTCTTTAAAAGGTCTATAAATGTAAAACCACATCTGCTATTTATTTATCACCAAATGTAATTACAGTGTTCATTGGCCAAAAAGAAATGTCAAAAAGAAAAATTAAATTACATAATAAAGGAGATACCTTAATATCTTTGAAACGTAAATCCATACTAGTTGTTAAACTACTCATTATATCAGTATAAATGCTTTGCACCGATGCATTAGTTTTATTAAAATTTTCTCAAGGAATGTTTTGGTAAATAAAATTGCCATCTTTTTAGACAATACTTTCAATTAATTTTTTGTAGTTTGTTAAAATAGTTTGCTCTGTTGAAGTAATGCCTAACGAGTTATTAATAAGATCTTTAAGTTTTTACATTGTCCAATTAAATTGCTGCACCCTGCGAACAGTTTTTACAGAATCATGTATACCTTGCTGGAAGTCAACACTCAAGCGTCTCAACGGTGCAAGAACATCTAGATAAATAGAGAAATGTACTAAAAGAGATGAATTTTTAAAAATCCCTTTAGTTCGGCTTTATTAACGGCTAAGAATCTGTTTAGCTAAGAGACTTTATATAAGAAATATATGCACCATAATTATGTAAAGCTATTTTCATTGCATTCCACTTATGATCCTGCCAAAGTACCGTATGATTTTGCTGGTTTAGGAACGGATTTTTCCTAAGCTTCTGATAAAAGTTTCAATTCACGTAAACGTTTTGGCGACTGTTCATAAAGACAATGTAACTTTAGTAAGAAGTTTTCAAAATTTGTAAATACAGTACATATTTCAAAAGCATCTCTTAATGCAAGCTAGAGACGATGGTTAAAACAATCTTTTACTTGAAGCCAAGGAAATTTTTTAGATCCTTTTACGTTAGATGCAAAGATTTATTTAGGCATATTATTTATTTCAATTCTTGCTCATGCATGTTCTAGACAGATTTGTAAACCACAGGCATTACCATTGTCATTGCTTTCAACCAACAAAAGTTTAACGCATGGGCTGCCCTCAAACAAATACAACAAATATATACTAATTCCTGTTCGAGTGTAAAAATAGCACAACTGCCATCACTTGATATTGAATAATACTTTGACTTTAAAAAATCCTCTCTGAAAGAATCTTTAGCAATTTTACCGATGTAATCTGTAAAAATACCAGCAGCTCGATTAGTTGATTAACTATTACCAAGATTGACGCCGTTTCTTTTAATTAGCTCTAACAAATAAGGGAAATCGGAAAATGGACGTTCTTTTTTGCCAAGTAGTAAACTGCATTGAATTTCTTCTTAAGTGAGTCACAAGCTTTTTTACCCGTTTCTCGTAGCCCTTTTTTAATATCAGTATTTTTATTTATATATTCTTTAAAACCTTCCGAAGCCGATTTATCCGATAATCGGTGAGATATTAACGATATGCATAAAGCTTCCCAAAAATGTTTCTCGAAAGTAAATCACGTAATATGCTTTACTTTAGTCTTGTACATAGTCAGCTTTTGTTCGCAAATATTGTATGGGCCAGCACCCATAAAACAAAATTGCAAAAATTGCAAAGTCTGCAAAACCATGCATGCAAAGCAATTAATTATTAAAATAGGTTAGTAAACCCGGCCCCAGTGATGAAAAGCATGATGTTTCTAGATATTGAGAAACTTAACACATTACAGATATTAATTTTTATGTATAAATATAAAAACAATCTTCTACCCAGCGTTTTTTCAGATAACTTTCATATATTATTTTCTAAAAAATATAATCTGCGTTCAAATACCAGGAACGACTATCAACTAGGAAAAATTAAATCACAGCAATCAAGTTTTCTAATTACAAACCGAGGTCCATCAATATGTAATCGTTTCCAAAATAAAAATATAAAATACCTAAAAAGCATTTCATTGTTTAAACAACAAACTAAAATGCATCTCCTTAATTCCTGACATATATTATTATTATTTCATTTATTTAACACTCAATGTAAATTACAAGGTAAAAAAGAAAAATAAGAAAGTTATTTCTCGTGATTTTCACTTAAGAATTTTTTCTTCAAGAATTTGTTTAAAAATTCCTCTTTGCTCTTTCGCATTCCAGCACTCTATTGCATGTTTCAAAGTTTGTTCAACTTCGGAGGGAATTTCACTTTTAGAAAGTGCTATTTTTATCTTCTTTTTATTTTGAATTAAGTTTTGAAAATTTAGCATCCGAAAACGGCATAGGTCCTGAATATCGCCAACAAACGAATGTTTAAATAAGGGGTGTTTCAGTTGTGAAAAGATAATGTCTGAAGTTGTTTTATTATTAAGAAGACGAAGAAACAAGTTTAATTTATTTTGTTGAATACTTTTTGAAATTTCCTGGATTTTAAATAGCGAATTTGTATAGTTCTTACTGTGTTTTGAAACATTTAAAAGCGCTTTTAGTGCACTCCTTCCAATTACATCTAGCTTTTTCATCAAATCAGAATTATTTTCACATATCTCCATACCATAAGTTAAGGTAGGGACTGCCAATAATTTATATATATAAGAAATAGAACTTGGGTGGGCAAACCGGATTCCAGATTGAATAAGAGTTTGAACAACAGCTCTAAAGTTTGAAATTTTTTCATCAACATTTGTATTATTGAGTGAAGCAAAAGTTGAATGTTTAGTATCCCATGTGAATCCCAGATGTCTAAGTTTATTCTGAAGATTTATTTTATTACTAGATATCGTTATCGTATTGGTTTGTATTTGTGCTTTACCTGAAATCAAGAAATCAGTTTTTTCGGCATTTATTTTAATACAATTTAAATTACTGTAAATATTGCATGTTTTTATCAGCTTTTTGAGACCAGAGAGGGTAGAGCTTAAAAGTATGATATCATCCGCATATGCCACCACACCAGTGAAGTTACCATATATCGATGTGCCAACAATACCTTGATTTGTAATAGTTTGAAGAAGACTTTCAGTGTAAATATTATATAGGTGAGGTGAAAGAATCGATCCTTGTCTTACTCCTTGCTTTAGAAGAAAGGAGTTTGATTTACAACCTTGATATGAGACTGTTGCACTACTATTGTTATATAACGAAGAGATAGTGTTAACTATACAGAGTGGTAATTTTTTATCGAAATATAATTTATCAAATAGGATATTCCAGTTGCAGCTATCAAAAGCTTTTTCTACATCTAAAGAGCATAGGTATACAGGTGAATTGTTGCTATTGTAATGTGTAATAGTTTCGCTAATTAGAAATTCAGCATGTAGCGTTGAACAGTTAGCATTGAATCCAAATTGTAGGGGGTGAGTATCTCTAATATCCGGACATATAATAAGGATTAGGTATTCTAGAACCTTTGTAAAAATTGGTATAATGCTAATACCAATTTTTACAAAGGTTCTAGAATACCTAATTTTATCGAAATATAATTTATCAAATAGGATATTCCAGTTGCAGCTATCAAAAGCTTTTTCTACATCTAAAGAGCATAGGTATACAGGTGAATTGTTGCTATTGTAATGTGTAATAGTTTCTCTAATTAGAAATTCAGCATGTAGCGTTGAACAGTTAGCATTGAATCCAAATTGTAGGGGGTGAGTATCTCTAATATCCGGACATATAATAAGGATTAGGTATTCTAGAACCTTTGTAAAAATTGGTATAATGCTAATACCGCGATAATTGTTTGGGCTATCTAAAGATTTTTTATACGATTTAACAAGGGGTACAATAATAGACGTCGACATTGATAATGGTGTCCATCCATAATTAATGGATTAATTAAAAAATTTGATGAGCCATTTTGTTAGAGTATCACAATTTGCGTATTTCAAATGTTCTGCTGAGATACCGAAAGAGTCAGGAGATTTTTTAAATTTTAGGTTCGAAATAGCCCTAATTATATTTTTTTCAGTTATTATAACATCATCATGTTTTGTACACGGGGGAATTCTCCGATGATTTCCATTACGATGTGTTATTTTTTAAGTATTCAGTACTTTTTCGAAGTGGTTTGCAAATTTTGAAGTAATGGATTCTTTGTCTTTTTTATTATTTATGGTAAATAATCTAGAATTTATGTCTTTGTTCAAACATCTAAAAGCATTCCAAAAGTTTCTTGGTCTAATATTTTTTAACTTTTCAATTTTAGTATACTGTGCGCAAATTTTATTATTTTGAGCCAACTTGACGGCTTTGCGAAAGCTTTTACGAATCATTAAGTAACGATTGAAAGTTACGGAGTTTAAATCTTTAAAAAACCAGAATCCCTCCATTTGTTGAAATGAATTGAATGAATAGTTTTAGAACGACTTAATTCAGGTGTCCACCAAGATTTTGAATACAAACATTGCTTTTTACTTTTTAAAGTTTCCTTAAAAGCTATTTGAGCGCTGCCAGCAATAATTTTATAGATTTGAATAAGGTCGTATTCATAATTATCAGTAAAATTAAGATAGTTAAAGCAATTGGTTAAATGATCATAATATGAATTTATAAAGTTAGAATCGTTCCAAGCGTAGCTAGGAATATTAGTATCTTCTTCTATTGTGGTATTGTATTTAGTGTGCTTACCTTCAACTTCAACTGATATTGAAAGTGTTAAATGATCGCTTAAGTTATTTGAGCACTCATATATTATAGTTTACAGTATTTGTTTTCAGATTTTTTTGTATTTTTTCTTTTTATTTATTTTTTATTTTTTTCTTCTTATGTGTTTTAATTTTATTAAATTTTTTATTTTTCTTTAAAAATTAAAGTGTTTTTTTATTTTTATTTCAATAGTGACTAAAGGGGCTCTATGAAAAGGTTGTGATGATAAACGCATCATCCTTACCTTCTTTGAGTCCCTGACTGATTATAACAGTATATATATATATATATATATATATATATATATATATATATATATATATATATATATATATATATATATATATATATATATATATATATATATATATATATATATATATATATATATATATATATATATATATATATATATATATATATATATATATATATATATATATATATATATATATATATATATATTATAAATTAAAAAGATTAAAAACGTTTTTTATAAAGGTTTTTTATGTTTACGATGTTATTTATTTTATATGAAAAATTGTAATATTGTTTAATCAGCGAAATAAAAGTTAAATAAAAAAAAATGTGCATCCTTATGTTGTTTACTGTTGCAATGGCTTCTTACCCTGTCTTTTTTAATTGACGGAGCTCAAGGGCGAATCCACGAAATAGAAAATTTTTTAATGTTTTTAACACGAGATTAATATTGCTTGCAAAGCTAGCAACGTAATCTTATAACATTATTTCCCTCGATATCATACTAAAACTTTAAAGTAAATTCTTTTTGCCGTTTCTAAACAGTGTCTAATTTACAATGGTTATCTTTAGTTTTTGGTAAGATGATGCCGCAGTTTTAAATATTTAGTTTACTTGATCTACTACGCTTTCAAATTAATATATTTTAGATCTTTAATTTTCAAAGTTTTTAAACTTTTTTCATTTGCTCAAAATAAATGTAAACTAGAACGTCATTTTGCAAATTAAACCTAATAAAGTCTAAAAGCCATAGTTATGAAATAACGAGTTTATTTTATTCTTCAACCCTTCCCTACCATCATAAAATTTTTGCAGATTTAAAATAACTAACCACCACTGACAATAACAAATAATACCACGCTGGAATATTCTGGCAGTGTTTTGTATTATAAGCGTTATAAAATATTATATACATTTTTTAATATACCGTATATACTCGCGTATAAGTCGATCATCGTATAAGTCGAAGTGGGAATTCAGAGTGAAAGCTTTGTCCAAAATTTAAAACTAGAGTATTCAAAATAAAAATTAGCGGTCAAAAATATTATTTAAAACATTTATGTCGCTGGTCCAAAACCCATTCATTAACCTCATTTTCTAATTCAGGAAACAATGGAATATACCTTTTTTTGCACGTTTGCTATTAAGCATTTCAGAAAGATTTTTTTTTTTTTTTCGCCAGTCACGCACAAGCTTTATATCAATGTTGTTTTCTTTGACAGCATTTAAGATACCATTTATCTCTGCAAGTTCAGCAACTTAAAGTTTAAATCCAGCTTCATAGGAATTCCGACTTCGTTTCATTTTTTGATGCACTTCAGTTTATTATTTGATACGAATTAAAATATTCAAATAAATTAAAACACTATTTGAATATCCTACACGGTTGGGTGATTGTAAATTAATGATTTTAATTTGAGCATACTTGTAATGTAATTAATAAAACACATTTTAATTTAATAATTTAATAAAAAACATTCTTAATACAAAATCAATATTAAATGAAACATTTTTTATATATTTTCCAAAATTTTTCGACTTATACGCGAGAATATACGGTATCTTGTTTTTTGGTATCGATTTTTTCATTCCTATATATTTTTTTTTTAAATATATTTTTAATTTTTATTATTAGGAGTTTTTTTATATGATACTTACTGGTGTAAGTATACAACATGGACGTAGAGAGTGGGGGTAGGGGGTCGTCAGGGGTATATTGTCCCGAGACCCAGCTACGTTTTAGGCCCCGTGAAAAAAATGAGGCAGAAAAAAAATTTGAGCTGATTCAGCATAACACGGTGCGTATTTTTAGCCAAGGTCGGGTCCGCAAAAAAATGCTCATGCCCCCTTTTGAGCCACAATGGCCCCCCGTCACCCATGTATAACATTATTTGTAGAATAACTATTTGAAAGCTAAAGTGAGTTGTTGCTGAAGGAGTTGGATTCTAACAGTGAGAAAAACGAGTGACGCATTTAAAAATAATTACCTGAAGACGTTATTTAGTCTATAACATTTATAAAATCAATTACCCGAAAACGTTGGAATGTTTTAATTGAAGAAATTTCATAGATACAGCTGCCATAACGGCTCTCTTAAGGGGGATCATCCGGTAAGGGGGGAGGGAAAAGGCAGCAAAATTAGGTACCCTTTTTCTAAATTTTAAAATTAAGTTGTGAGAGTCTTAATGAAATTAGAAGTTGTTGATTTTTAAGATCCATGAAAACTGAGTTCACGGTTTTTTTAAAAACTAAAAAATTTAAAGATCAGAATATTTTACGGAATTTTCAGTTCGCGTTCACGTAATTCGCCCCTTACACAGTCTTGATAAAATCATTGTATTGTTATGTTTACCATCGTCATCATCATCCTTTATTTTCAACACTTTCTTTTTTATCGTCATTACTTTTTTTTGATAAAATTCACTTATTATGTTTCTAACAAACTGCCAGGCCAGAGGCGTTTTAAAACCTCATTATCTGAGAAATTAAAATGCCTCTGCTAGACTATACTCAAATATTATTATATTAGTTTATTGTTGAATATTTTAAAGGAAAAAAATTATGATTGATTTAACAGAGTAAGTATGATGACAAACTTCACTCTTGCATTATATAATACTCACGTATTATACGTTCGTCGTAAAATGCAATGGCACCACATCTAGTTTGTATAAAGACATAAAAAGTATATTTTTTGTATTTAAACATAAAAAGTATATTTTTGTAAATATTTATTCAAAAACATTTTGTGCTTTCATTTGTTCCAATAATAAGGATTGAGCATAAGTAACTTTTTCTTTGTTGTACATTTGTCTCAAAGCTTGTTTTTGATGTTTTTTTTACTGTTTTTACTTTGATTTGTGAGTACTGCTGCATTCTTTTATAAATTTTATACTTTTCTATATGCTTAAAGAGCAGTGAGAGGTCTTTAAGTAACTTTTAAATGAGCATTTTGGACATTAAAATCTTGATACAAGATTTCAATGTATTTGAAGAAACATTTTGAAACAACAGATTTGACAAAGTAGTTCAATTAGTTAAAGAGTTTCGCTTTTCAATTTTTTGAAACATTTAACTTTACTTTTACCAATTATTTCAATAATATTTTTTTAAAAACTTTTTTATATTTGAAGTTTTTTTATTTGAAAAACATTATTTTTTAGACTACTTTTCAAAACTAATTTTTTTTATTTTTTATAAGTAGATAAGTTGGTTTCAATTCTATTTTCAAAATACTTTACGTAAAATTTTTGTTTTTGTTTTAAAAACTTTCTTATTTTTTTTGAATTACAAACCTTTTTTTGTATTGTTAGCAGAAAATATCAATAATAATTCTGTATCAAGTCCTTTTTTACAAATTCAATACTTATTTATAATTACAAAACAAGAATTTTGAAGCAGTTTTGGACAGAGAAAAATAAACGAGAATGGTATGAAATATCTGATTTAACTAGTTCTGACTTTAAAGAAGCATTATGTTGCTTGTAGAGTTTGAGATCTTGTATTGAGTTTGAGATTATATTATTATAACAGTAATGGAATTAGAAATTACTCTGGTCTGTTGATTGTGGGGAATTTACTTACCATTTTATTACTTTCTTTTATTTGTATTTTACTTATTTATCTGTTTAACAAAAATAATCAACATACATATATACAAGAAAAAAAAAATATGTTCGTAAAACAAAGAAGACGGTAAAATCTTGTCAACAAGCACTCTTTTGTATATACAAAATAAAATATAAATTTTTCTTATTACAATGATCTTTATAAAATAAAGAATTAAACAGTCAGAGGGGGGCTCAAAGAAGATGAAAATTACTATACGTCATTAATTGTTTTCATTTCTAGTTATTTCAAACTTGTTGTAAGGTTTTCAGGAGAGAAACCTAAAATATGCCGTCAAAAAAGTTTTTGTTATCACATGTTCGTTGTTTTATAAAATATTTATTTTTATATCTCCTATTATAAATAAACTGTTTTTTTTTTTGATAATAACATGTTTCATATAATTTGGAAATTGATCAATATTATGCTTTATATCATGTGAAAACTAAAAAGTATTTTGACGAAGTGTTAATTATTTCTATTGCGAGCATCTTACGTCAGAGTTTAATATATCGTTTTTAAACGTTTTAAATGTTGATTTTGATTTTACTACGTGATTTTTTTTTTCATCCTTTTTACAATTAGAACTGAGACTTGAAACAATATACTTAATATTACAATCATCTTGTAGAAAAATTATTGCAGAAATACTTTTATCACCATTTAGGCTGAATGTTTAATTTTTTTTTAATATATCTTTTATTTGTGTAAATGTTGCAATAGTTTAAAAAATATGCAACGGTTTTCCAAACGCTATACTCCAGCTAGAAAGATTTGACAACTGCTATTTCTCATTTAAAGCAGAGGAAAGGCGCCTATGATAGAATACTTTAATTTGAAGCTTCATTGTTCAGTATTCTGAAGACCAATAATAAAAGTTTTGATATGGATACATTCCTTGTTACATTTATAACAATAAACGGAAAAAAACACATCTAAACTTTAGACAGTATTTGTGTTAATAAGATAGATATTCTTATTCCATTTTTGAGCTTTTATAATTTAATTATCTTTTTTTTATCAAAATCAAATTAAAATGAGCAATGCTGATGTTGTTTCAATGGTAATGGTGAGAGAACTACTGAACTTACAAAAAGAGACGATATTGTCGTTCTTTACAGAAACAGTTAAAATGATTAATATAAAGTTTGATTCAGTTCAAAAAAGCCTTCAAGAAGTAGGAAAGGATCTCATCGATATCAAAGCTGGCTTGACATTCGTTGGTGATGCGACGATTAGGTAAAAAGTGTAAATGAAAAAATTAGTAAAGTCAAAGAAGAGTTATCCAGCGTAAAGATAATACAGGGAAAAAATTCGACAGACAACAGCGACCTAAAGCTAAACTCTATTGATGCAGAGGATCGAAATCGAAGGAACAATTTGCGTATTGATGGTTTGCCTGAGAGTAAAGATGAAAAAGATTGGGAAAAAACCAATGAAAAAGTAAGGAAATTATTTGCTGAAAATCTTAATATCAAAAGAGAAATCAAAATAGAACGAGCGCATAGAGTGGGAGTTTCGATCGAGAATCGCGAACGAACAATTGTTATGAAACTGCATGACTACGAGGACAAAAAAACGATTACTGATAACGCATCAAAGCTAAAAGGTACCAATATTTTTAAAAATGAAGATTATTGTAGTACAACTAGAAAAGTTCGAAAAGAGTTATTCGCTAAGGCGAAAATTCATAGACAAAATTGTTATTATGCTAAAGTTGTGTATAAAAACTAATTGTCCGTGAATTTCAACAAAAAAACTCTGAAAGAACAGAAAATTTAATATTTCAAGGTGAATAGTTTATTTATTAATATATTAATAGTTAAATTCTTTCATTTTTACTATATTTAAAAATGGGTTCCAATAATGTTTTCGAACAAGGTTTTGAAAATATAAAATTTGACCCTTTTGAAGACAATTTATTAAATAACGCAAATATTTTTCAAGAAATTCAAAGGAATTTAATGAAAACACCGTATTTTGATCCTTATGAATTTAAGGGGGAAAAAGAAACAAATTCATTTTCTATATTACATGTAAATATTAGGAGCATAAATCAAAACTTTGACAAGTTTAAAGAATTTTTAAATATAAATTATAAATTAATTTTAAATTATAAATTAATTTTAAATTATAAATTAATTTTAAGTTATAAATTAATTTTAAATTATAAATTAATTTTAAATTATAAATTACACGTTTGATGTCATATCCCTTAGAGACTTGGCATGAAAATACACTTGATTCTATTTCTAATTACAAATTACCTAATTAGTTATTTGGTGCGAATACCGACCGCTGAGTTGTAAAATTGAATGTTTTGAAGAATACGGTCCTAAGTTTATATATTGCTGGTGACATAAATTTGAACGCACTGACTTATAAAAAATTTCCAAAAACAAAATCTTCTTTTGATATGCTTTTTAAATATAACATTGTACAAGTTTTAAATAAACCAACTAGGGTAACAAAAAGCTCTGCAACTGCAATCGAGAATATTTTTGTTAATAATTATATAGAAACGTCATTTGAGACAGGTATTTTTAAAACTGACATTAGTGATCACTTCCCAAAATACATTAAAATAAATCTTTTAAATGTCACATCTAAAGGGGACTCTAAAATTATAACTCTAAAAAAACGCAACTTATCAACAATTAATAAGAATAATCTTTTTAATAAACTAAAGCAAGAGACGTGGAACCAGGTTTTTAAATGTGATAATACAGATAAAGCTTTTAATATTTTTCTACAAACATTACTTGATATATATAACAAAACATGCCCATATGAATTAAAAATAATTTAAAAAAAAAACAATACTAAATCCTTGGATGAATAAAACTCTAATAAAATGTTCAAAAAATAAACAAAAACTTTACAATAAATTTTTGAAAAACAGAAGTGAAGGTAATAAAAAAATAAACAAAAAATATAAACGGTTTTACGAAAATCTTCTCATGAAAGCTAAAAAAAACTATTATAGTGAAGAACTTACAAAAAACAAATTCGATGTAAAAAAAACATGGGATGTAATTAACAATATAATCGGAAGAAACAAAATAACTACGGCTTTACTGCCTCAAAGAATAAATATCAATAAAACTTTTATTTATTTTCCTTTAAAAATCTCGAATGAGTTAAACAAATACTTTACAAACATTGGCCCGAACCTTGCTAAAAAAGTTATAACCATACCCAACTCGTTTCAATTATATCTTAAATCATTAAATGACGTAATACTTCACGATAGCGACTTTTCTCTTAAAGAATATGAAACAGCCTTTTCTTTTCTTAAAAAAAAATAAATCACCTGGCTTTGATGACGTTTCTAGTAATATAGTTATTTTAAACAAAAATTACATTTTCAATTAATGAAAGAATTTTCCCTGAAGCACTAAAGTTGGCAAAAGTATGCCCAATTTACAAAAACAATGATCAATCAGAAATCTCTAATTATAGACCTGTATCAGTACTTTCTGTATTTTCCAAAATATTCGAACGTGTAATAGAATTTATAACTATTTTAATGAAAATAACTTATTTTACACAAAACAGTTTGGTTTTTGAAAAACCCATTTAACTAAATAATTGAAATAGCAGACCAAATTACTAAAGGATTCGAAAACAATAACTTTACTTTAGGATTATTTATTGACCTATCAAAAGCATTTGATACGGTTGATCACCTCATTCTTTTAGAAAAAGTTAAACACTATGGAGTAATAAATAAAATCAATGATTGGTTAAAAAGCTACCTCACTGAAAGAAAACAATATGTTATTAATAAGGAATCAGGTGAACTAAAAATTATGTGTGGAGTTCCACAAAGGTCAATTCTTGGTCCCTTGCTGTTCTTGATCTATGTAAACGATTTGTATAATGCTTCAGCAAAACTTAACGCAATAATGTTTGCTGACGACACAAATCTTTTCTTATCAAACAGTGACATTAGGCAACTTTACTCTGACATGAATTATGAATTAAGGAATGTCAATGAATGTTTTAAAGCTAATAAACTGTCACTTAAAGTAGATAAAACAAAGTATACTCTATTCCATAAAATATCACAACAGGAAAACCTTCCCTTAAAATTACACGATTTAATTTTAGATGATAAACTAATCAAAAAAAATGAGTCAATAAAATTCTTAGGAATTCTTACTGATGAAAATTTTTCATGGCTTCCTCACATAAACTATATCCAATCAAAAATTAGTAAAACAATTGGTTTGATGTACCGTATTCGCCCATATGTAACATCAGAAAGTCTGATGTTACATATGGGCGAATACGGTAAATTACTCGTATATTTTGGCCTAATACATTGTTTTTTTACTATTCCAATATTACATGGGTTAGTACTCAACCAACAAAACTAAAAAAAATGATTTCTCCACAAAAACTTACATGCAGACTTATATATAAGTAAAAAAAAATATGAACATGCAAAACCACTAATGAAAGACATGCAAATGATGAGTATATATGAAGTTAATATTTACCAACACCTAATTTTTATGTATAAATATAATAACAGCCTGATTCCAAAAACCTTTAATAATAAATTTACGAAAAATGTTAACAATAATTACTCTCTTAGAATAAATCAATGGAATACTTATAAATTGCCTAGAATTAGGAGCAAGTATTCTGAATATGGAATAGCATACATTGGACCGAAACTATGGAAAACATTTCAAAAAACTAAACATTTAAATACGGTAAAATCACTAAACTCCTTTAAGTTTCTAATAAAAAATGAAATTTTTAAACATTATAAATAATTTTTTAATTTTTCTAAATGAACATCGACTTCCATTATTCTTAGTTTTTTTATTTTTTTTTTGTTTGATTGTCTCTTATTTTTTATCTTTAAAATAATTTGTCAGTATTTTTAAATGACTATCGTTAAAATTTTATTGATACTATTTACTTTCTTTCTTTAAATGTAAATATTTATTGTACATAGTATTTTTAACAATCTTATTCTATATTAAACTTGTAAAGCCCACATAGGGGCTCTATGAAAAGATTGTCGTGACTTTAGTCATCCATATCTTCTTTGAGCCCCTGCCTATTTTATATAAATCAACTTTTTTTTGTATGTAAATGTTTCTTTGTAATTATATTTTCTTATTAAATAAACAGCAAATATATATTTAAAAATAATAATAATAATAATAACAATAACTTTCGGAATTTTCATCATTTTTTTTTTATAAGTTATTTCTATTTTAAAAAAAAGCACAAGTATGCCATCATAGGCAACCCACTGCTTTTATGATGACATAGGGTAAGATGGGGCTGGTTGAAATCAAGATTAACTTGATGACTTCATTTAACTTTAGAGTCTTCCCTCAGAAAAGCCAGAAATTACTCAGAACCATCCTAATTTACCATTTCACGCTACGCAGCAACAAAGTTTAGCGCAAACATATAGGATATATTGCATTTTGTGTTTTTTTTGGATCAAAAAAGAAACTTTTGGAGCATCGTTTTCTTTTTACATTACTTAAAAATAAGTTTTTCTTATATAAAAAAAAAAAGGTTTTCCCAACTTGTCATATTGCAACACACCCAACTCGTCAGTAAGCTATCATGGAAATACGTCATCATTTTCATTAAAACAAGCAGTGACTGTCTTGTTTAAAAGATAAAAGTAAAGTAAGTATTCAACTAAATGCTCAAAACTTGGATATAAAATGCATAAAAATTCTCTTTCTGCCCAGTTCATAATAAAATCACAATCTAAAAATATATGAAGGGAATAAAACTAAAGCAGCACATCACAAAATCAATTTTTGTTGATTATAAAAATGATATTTGTGCACAAGGGACGTATTTTCACTAAAACTAAAGTAAAGTCAGTATAGTTAAGTAGATCTTATCACGTTTTCACCAAAACCAATTTTTATGGAAATTTGACCGGTATGCCATCATTGGCGCTATGCCATCATAGGCGCCTTTCCACTATATTAAATAGGAGTTGTTGAGATATTAAATAAATGCATAAACTCTGTGCGAGATTTTCGATTTTTCTATTTCGTGCGCGATTCTGTTTAAAATTTATTTTTTAATAACTTTATATTAATACAAATAAATTATTTTATAGATGAGAATTAAACGGGAGCTTTTGATAGTTATATATATAATTATTATTATTATTTGCCGTATATTAAAATTTACAATGAAATAAATCGTGTTAATAAATAAGCTGGAGCAAGCAGAAGATATAAACTGTCTTGTCATCGAGCCCCATTTACATTGAAAAAATCGTCAGTTTATATACAAAAAAGAAAAGTAGCTAAGTACATAATAAGAATTTTACTCATGTTAGTTACAATATAAATATTAATATAATATAAATATTAGTGTTGAAATATAACGCAATATATCAAAGATTAACAACAACATAAAAATATTAAAGTTTTTTAACAAAAAAAATTAAATAAAAATAAAACTGCAACAAAAGAGAAATAGTCAATAACTATTTTTTTAGATAATTTATATTATTTATGTATTTATTTTAAAAGAGATATTTTAAATCAAAGTCATTTTGTAATAAGAGACTCTTAGATTCTTTCCTGAATTTTTCCAAAGAGATATTTTGAATATTCCATTTTTTTGTGATAAATTTTGAAAAGTGTTTCCATAGAAACGGTCCATGGTATTGGATTTGGTAAGAACTTAGTTTTAAATTATTTTTTGGTACAATAATGTTGTTAGTTGAAAATTTAGTAAGATACTTGTGAAGATTTCACTAAAGTAAGACTGAAATACAATTGTAGAAAGCCCATGTCTTTTTTTAAACATAAATTGTAGAACTTAGTGTATATTAAGTTTATAGATACTTAAGGCACCAAGCTTCCTTAAAAGAGGTTCACAATGAAAAGTTCTGTGTGCACCAAATGCAATCCTGCACGCGTGTTTTTGCTTACTATAAATTTTTTTTAATTTACTATAATTAGCACTACCCCATACAATATTACAGTAAGAGATAAAACTATGAATAAATGATAAGTATATTTTTGTTCAAGGAAACAGTGTTAAGATATGGTTTAGTTTTATATAATATGGAAATATTTATTGAGATTTTATTTTCTATGTATTTTATATGTGGTTTCCATGACAAATTTTCATCTAGTATTACTCCAAAAAATCAATGCTTGGTTCCCTTAAAATAAATGTTTTATTGATTAAAAGATTAGGTAATTTTAGAGGAACATCATCACGTTTACTAGGTTTGGAGAACAAAATAAATTTAGTTTTTTCTACATTCAACGAAAGCTTATTACTTGTAAACCACTCGTTTCTTTTTAATAGTTCTTCATTTAATATATTCAAGAGAACTTTTTTGTTTTTGTTGGAATAAAAAAGATTGGAGTCTTCTGTAAACAATATAACGTTTAAATATTTGATGCTTAGTACAAATCATTTATATACAATAAAAACAATAAAAAACATTGAGCCTTGGGGCACACAGCATGTAATGTGTTTTTCTTTTTCAATTTTTTTATAAATAATACATGGTGACCTGTTCGCCAGGTAATCTTCGAAACCAAAGTAAGTTTTTATTTCTTACTCCATAGAGTTCCAGTTTTTTTACAAGTATCTTATGTTTAACAGTGTCAAAGGCTTTTGACAGATCAATAAAAACTCCTAAGGTAAAATAGTCATTATTGAATGCATCTGATACATGATTAATCAGTTCGATTACCGCCAGAGGCGTAGAAAAAATTTTTTGGTTTTCGAGATAGATAACTTCCAGACATGGAGCAAACTCCAAACATTTATATGTTTATACTTATGTCAAATGATGAGGGTTTGCAATAAATTGCGATGATTGGAGGCTGGGAACAAAAAACCCCAAAATTTTTGCCCCCCTGCCTTAATCGTGAGAGCAACAAGTTGATGAAGTATTTTTTGTACTATTCTTAATTAGACTTATATTCATCGATAAATTTTAGATTTCATTTTAAAATATTTTAGCGTTCAAAAATTATGACCATATAAAGTTTAAACCCCTCTCATTTTAAGGGGGTTGCAAATTTTATATGGTAATAATTTTTAAAAGCTAATAGATAATACCATGAAACTTAAAATTTATCGATCAAAAATAAGAAATAATGACGGTTCAATGATATCGAAAACTGACTTAACAACATTTACACTAATTTTGTCAATGCCCGCACTTTTATTACTTTTAAGACTGTTAAATGCATTCCTTATCTCCTTTAGATTTAAATTAGATTCTTCCATATTAGTATTACACGGTTTAATATAAGATTCAAACTCTATGGTACTTGGCGGAATTTTACTTGCCAATTCGGCCCTACTTCAAGAAAAAATGAGTTTAGTTTTTCAGCTATTTTTTGTTTTATCATTAGTCATTTCCCCGTCAATTAAAAGCTTTTGGGGGAGATTATTTTTTACTCATTTATTTTTACCAATTTTTTGTTTAATTATATTTTAGTGTCGCCGTTGGTTTTTTCCAGCAACTTTGCATAATAAATTTTTTTAGAGAATTTTTTTGTTTTTTCAAATAAGTTTTTATAGTTTTTGTAGTTTATTTCTTTTTATATGTTTTATGCCTTAAATATTTAACACAAAATTTTTGTTTTTAGAGATTTTATTAGTCCCTTGGTCATCCAGGGGTTAAAAAGAGACTTGGATTTTATAATTATTTTTTTAACAGGAAATGCTATGTCATACTGTTTACAGAATTGCGCTAAAAATAGTTCATATGCATTATTGACTTCATGGGATTGTAAAATAAGTTTCAAATCGATAGTTTTTGATAAAATAGTTTGAAAAGACAATAAGGAGTTTTCATTGATCTTTCGCGTTAAAATTGAAGAGTTCGAGGGGGGAAGATTTAGGGTAAGGTTTTCAGTAATTAAGAATATTGGAAAGTGATCTGTTAAATAAGTTCTGATTATGCCCGTTCCTAAACGACAGTTTTGAAAATTGTTAGTAACTATATTATCAAGTAATGACGATGTAGTCTCGTTATTACTTGATTGGTTATTCTCGTTGACTTATTTATTGTTGGTATTAGGTTATATAGGGTTAGAGTATCTGAAAAGTATTGAACATTTTTATTTGAAGCATAATTAAGCAAATTTAAGTTAAATCACCAGCTAAGTAAACGTGTTTCCGTGTTAAACTAGTATTTGTTAAAAAACTGTTTAAATAAGTTTTAAATTTTCTTAAACTACCATATGGTTGTCTATAAATAGAATTAATTACAATATTTTTGGTGGTTTTGTTTATAATTTCTATGCAAAACGACTCATAATCTGCTTCATTAACATTAAGATCACTACGTAAAATAAAGTTAATTGATTTGTGGACAAAAATACTAACACCACGGAGCATTTTGTACAAGAAGAATTTCATTTAAATGAATGTTGTGGCAAGAACAAACTGAATGCAGACTAAAAGCACCACCAACAGGAATGTGAATTATTAAAAAGTATTTTGAGCGGTGCATTCACTTGAGCAATGCACCACTTGAGCGGTCGTTCTTGTTGATGGTGAAACTCTTTCATATTAACTAAAAAATGTTGTTTTTAGATATGTTGCTTTAGATCATCTAATTTAATTGAAACAAACTTTTTCTTTCCTGGACGAACCCTTGAATATTCATTCCATTGATTAAACTCAGTAACCTCTTGAATTAGTTTCAAAGTTAATGCTCTTTAAAATCACAAAACTCCAAAACAAAAATACCAACTTTAACTTACCATTATGGAAAAAAAATTGCCAGATTTTAACTTTTTTTTTTTTAAATATCTATCGCATACTTATTATCTTAAAATAGTTAAAGAATAAAACCATTTTGTTCAAAAGTTATTACCTGTAAACACACGACGTTTTAAGACGTCTAAAAAACGTCTTTTAGACGTCTAGACGTCTTAAAAACGTTTTTAAGACGTCTTTAAGACTTCGTGTGTTTACTGGGTAGCTGTTAAAAGCAATGAAAACATCTTCTTTTGTGTGTAGATTGAAACTCAATGCAAAATCGTCCACTACTTCAATAGTGTTTTTTCAAGAACCGTATTAGATATTGATCTGAAAGTTTCAAAATATGCTGTTATTATATATTTGTGCAAAATAAAAATGTTTTTGCAAAATCTGAGATGGTTCACAAGGACCTTTGCTCCTTTTGGCATGGAATGATCCAACAACTTTTTTTAAACAACTGATTTCATAACCAGATTTTTTTGTAAATAAGTATTTTGTCATTGTACAGTTATTGAAACAAGTTTTTTGACTCTTGGTAAGTATTTATTAGGAAACCAAAAAAGTTCGTGCGGTTTTTGGTATTTGAATTGTTTTTAGCATTTTATACAACACCCACATCGCACAAGGCAATTAGCTTTGTTGCGTAATAGAACGCGTGTGTCACGCGCAGTTGCTGCATATATAGTGTAGGCTTGTAACGAGCTTACAGGAAAGGTTTTGTGTAAAGAAAGGATGGCAACCCAACCAACGATTATTCGATCTTGCTTACTTTACGAGTTCAAACTTGGAAGGAATGCAACACAAGCGGCCAAAAACATCTGCACACATTTGGAGAAGGTACAGTAAGTGAACGCACAGCACAGAAGTGGTTTCAGCGATTCTCTTCGGGAGATGAGTCCATCGAAGACCTGCCGCGTTCTGGACGCCCATTGTTGGTTGATTAGGATGAACTGAAGGACGCTGTCGAGTCTGACTCCAGCCAAACTTGCCAAGAACTTGCAGTGAGGTTTGCTGTGAGTGTTGAAACCATCCGCCTGCATCTGCATGCGATTGGGAGAGCGTGGACGCTGAGTCGGTGGGTTCCGCACAAATTGTCGATCGACAACAAGAAGCAACGGCTTACGATCTGCACATCACTCTTATCACGCCACAATGTTGAGCCTTTTCTTGATCGTTTATTGACATGCGACGAAAAATGGATTGTGTACAACAATACCAAGCGTTGCTACCATTGGTTGTCCCCCGATGACCCCATCCCAAAGACACCCAAGCCCAATCTCCACGAGCGGAAGGTTTTGCTCTGCATTTGGTGGACTACAGCTGGTGTGGTGCATTACGAGCTGCTCCCAACAGGCCAAACCATTACTGGACTGGTCTACTCAGCACAGCTGCAACAAGTTCACGACCTGTTGCTTGTAAAGCAGCCTGCACTGGTGCACAGGAGAAGAGTTCTGCTTCTCCACGACAACGCGAGACCGCACACCGCTCGCGTGACTCAGGACAAGCTCCAAAGCCTTGGTTGGTAGAGTTTGCCTCATCCACCATACTCGCCAGACCTCTCCCCTACTGATTTCCATTTTTTCTTTCCCTGGGAAATCATTTAAAAGGACAGCAGTTCCGAGACCAGGACGCGGTTGAAATGGAGTTGAAAGCTTTTATAGACTCAAAGGACCGAGAATTTTTTAGAAGTGGAATAAATAAGCTTGTTTTACGTTGGGAAAAGGTTTTAGATGCTAATGGTGACTATTTTGATGAATAAATGTACTTACTTTTGTCGTTTTGTGTGTTTTTATTATATACGGAAAAACCGCACGAACTTTTTAGTTACCTAATATTAAAAATTTTTGCAACATAGTGTTAGGACCTGGTCTTCGTGAGTCATTATGAAATTGTAATTATATAAACAGGTTTGTTTCCAGGTAGTTAATAATAAAATAAATAATAAAAGTTAATGATAAAAGTCTTTGTACCTTAAACGTTTGATTTTTGTTATAAATAAAATTTATAAAGTCTTGCGCCTACTTTGGATTTACTATTTATTTTTTATCTTTTATGGTAAATGGTCTTGAATTTTGTCAACAGAAGTCATGTATTTTAAAAATTATAACCCGTATATATTATATGTCACCTATTATACTCATTATACTCATACTCAAAAAATAATTTTTTGATTTAAAAAAAATCGTATTTTCAAATTTAGTATTGAAACATTTTAGACCTGAAAAAACTGGGAAGAGGAAGGGGGTACTTTTTTTATACTTTTTTTTTGAACTTACCCAAAAAATTTCTGTATACGCCCTTCATTATAACTCATCCGATTTTTGCAAATAACACAGGCCTGCAAAATGAGAGTCATAACTTTCTCTCTGGAATTTGATAGCTGATTCTAGGGTATTTTGGTGCGCTGATTACGAATATGTACTTAGTTTTTCTCAATCACCTCCAGATTTTTCAAAAAAGGCACAGATAGAAAATAGCAAAAAAGATTTCACATAAAAAAATATATATTTAAAACAGAACGTTATTTTTAACTTAAAAAACTACTAAAATATAATAACAACTTAACACTAGTATAAATAACATTTAAATTTCATTTGTGGAACCTGGTCCTTTTCTCCTGGAAGCTTCGGTTGTGCAATTTTCGCTTAAATTTCCGGTTTGGATCGTCGCGCTTCAATAACCAACAATAGTCCCCCATCATGTTGGTATTCCATCTTCCTTGATACCGGACTTCAAGCTCTTTCAAATCATGGTGAAATCTTTCGCCTTGTTATTCGCTAACAGCTCCTAGATTTTCTGGGAGGTAATCAATATGAGATTTTAAGAAATGAAGTTTAATGCTCATATTACAACCCATTACACCCAAATTGGAAATCATTTTGGCCACTTCTTCTTTATAGTTGGAGCTTTTATTGTTCCCCAAAAATTTTGTCACCACTTCCTTAAATGACTGCCATGCTTGCAACTCGATATCATTAAGTTTTTCATCAAACTTTTCATCCGACATTAATTTCCTAATATCAGGGCCGACGAAAATTCCTTCTTTTATCTTAGCTTCTGATAAAGATGGAAAAACTGAATGCAGGTATTTGAAGCCTTCCCCCTCTTTATTTAAAGCCTTCACAAATTGCTTCGTTATACCCAATTTGATGTGCAATGGTGGCAGTAAAACTTTTTCTCTGGGAACCAAACTCTGTTTAAGCACGTTTTTGAATCCTGGGGTTAGTTCAGTTCTTGGAGTCCATTCCTTTTTGGTTCATTGATGTTGTTTATCCCGGCTATCCCATTCGCAAAGAAAGCAAGGGTATTTTGTATAACCACCTTGTTGGCCTAATAGCATGCTTTTGATTTTCAAATCTCCACACAACATCCAACCGTGTTGCTCATAAGCTATATTAGTCAAAAGCTTTTCCAAATTTTCATAACATTCCTTTAAATGGACAGAATGTGCAACAGGTAACGAGGCAAATGTATTCCCATTATGCAGAAGAACTGCTTTCAAACTTCTTTTTGAGGAGTCAATAAACAATCTCCACTCGTTAGGATCGTATTCAATGTCGTACATTTTCGTCAAGCCTGGAATATCTTTACAGAACATTAAATCTTCATCTTCAGCAAAGAATGGAAGAAAATCTTTTTCTCTGTGACGGTACCATGAAAATGAAGTACCAGGTGCCAGCATATTTCTTTCTTTTAATCGTAATCCGAGGAGTTCCGCTGCATCTTTGGGAAGATTCAAATCTCTTGTCAAGTCGTTTAAATGTGACTGTGAAAAGAGCTGACAAGCGTCAGAATCTCCATGAAATTCAGGATCAGATTGGTGTACATCCTCTTCCTCTATATCACAGTCAGAATTTTCAATTTGTAGAGCTGGAACCGGGGGCTGCACCATTTTTGAATCGCTAAATATTGCAGGCGTAACTGATGACACGTTTGGATAGTTTATGTCCCTTTTATTTTTTGAATTGTATCCAGTTATGTCACAACGACAAAAGTAGCAATCTTTAACATGGTCGTTAGGCTCTCTCCATAGCACAAAACGATTTTGAAGCTATTTTTCTGTCCTTTTGACCACTTGCGAAGTTCTAATAAACAAGTCGTACAAATTTTATGAGGTGCCCAAGTTTTGTCTTGGTTACTTAAAACGAGTCCAAAATAACTTTTATAAATATTTTTTACAAAGTCTGTAATACTGTTTCGTTGTTTTATCACCATAAATTTTCCGCAAATATAACAGAAACAATTAGGAGAGCTTAAACAACTTCGCGATGCCATTTTAAAGTTTATGTTGCAAGATGCGCACTTTAACTGTTAAATTTCTAAATCAGTGCGGGTACTTATACAAAAATCCTTTGGTTTATCTTAATTACACCCTTTTCTAATAATATTCACAACAATTAGTTAATATTACCAAATCATTATGTAATAATGAGCTCATTACTAAATTAAGCCAAAATGACCCGTTTTTGACATGTTTAATGCGAATTACTAATACTTATTATGTAGTCATTAACAAATTAATTATTGGCGTTAATTTCTATGTTCCCTTACACTAATTATATGAAATAAAAATTGAGCTGAAGTAAATTAATAACATTTTAGACATTTCAAAAGGTAGGCGCTCAAACATTTTAAAGCAAAATCTTAAATATTCATTATCAAAAAATCCTGACGTGATGGATTTTTTTTATTATTTTTCTCGTAATCAGCACATCAGAAACTATAAAAAACGTTACTCAGATTTCAAAGAGGAAAACCATTGCAGGCCTGTGTAATTCATTAGAATTAGATTTTACACAAAATAGTGTTAAATAGTTTGCTATCTTTTGAATTTTAGAAATCTAAATTATTTTTTGTTAAGTTATTTTAATATATTTTTAGTAAATTTTATAATTGGAAATCAAAACTTAACTCAAATGCATAAAAATATTTAAAAAATTTATCTAGTTTTACTTGGTTTTTACTCATTTTTAATTATCGAAAAAAAAATAATGTTAATTCCAAATGAAAAAAACCTTACAACGTTTTATTAAAACTTTAGTAATTAGGAGAAGTCCATAATTTACCATTTCCACATTATTATTTATGAACATTGTTCAAGTACTTTACCGCATTTTGGAACTTATAGTTTTTTCTTGCATCGCTTCAGGTTATTCTTCCTGTGCATTCATTAACTTCTGAATATAACTTTTCTAATACTAACTGTCGCTTCGGACATATGTTCATTGATATATATATTTTTTTCTTTGAGTCAATTGGTTTCCTTTAATATTTCATTTTATTCTTGTAACTTTGCAGTTTCAAAACAATTTTTCTTAAAAGATCAACATTTATACCCAAAACAATGTTAGCGTTCTATTTCATTTTCCCAGAAACCTTTTCGATAAAAATAATTGTACTTTTTATTTTGTTTGTGGCTAAATTTTGTTTGGATTTTCAGATAATCCAATCGGAATCACCCAACCCTTGTTTGAGTTGTTAAACCTTCTATACTAATGTTAGTTAACTAATGATTCTGTGGATAAAGCAAAAACTGACCTGCTCAATCTAGGACAAAATTATTTATTACTACAAAAAAATATCCCGTTTATAGAATATAATACTAGTATTAAAATTCACGCTATACAACTTAAAAAACAGGTTTAGCTAACACAGGCTAAACTGTTTAAAAACTTATACAAATTCGCGAAATTTAAAATTAAAAAATAGCTTTACAAAACAACAACATAATTTTGTAAACAACCTAAAAAGCGGTTAAAATACAAAGATATGATTGATGATAGCGCGGGGATTGCATTATGGTACAAAAAAGTTATTCTTTAGAAAATAAAAGAACAAATTGAAAATAGCAAAATTATCTAAATTCATTACTAGTGTACGCTTATAAATTTATCAATTATGTAAAGCTAAAAAATTATTTTTAAATTTATTAACGGTGGTGAACACTGGATTTTTAAATGTTTGAGTTTTGGTACTTACAGGCGTTGTGCAAAATCCAAACTTTTGTATGTTTATTCTTTTATCAAAAAAGAATGTTTTGTAAAGAATTGGGGTGATTGGAGCTTGGGAACAAAAAACCCTTTAATTTTTGGGCCCACCCAGCCCTTAACATGGGAGCAAAAAGTTTATAAAGTATTTTCTTTACTATTTTTATCTAAATTCATATTCCTCAACAGATTTCAAATTTCATGCAATAATCTCTTTTTTTTTCAAAAACTATGATCATATAAAGTTTTAACCCCCTCAATTTGAGGGGGCTGTGAACATCGCAGGGTCATAAAAACTATACACTAAGAGATAATATATTAAAGTTAATATATTAAAGAATGACATTGGTGATTTAAATACTCGAACTCATCTTTAATTGACTTCACTAATTAATTGAACTTTTGTTATTTGCGTTCTATTTTTTATGCAAAAACAAATTATTTTGGTCATTAAGTTTTAACATAATAAAATTTCTTTGATAAATGTCCGAAGCGTATTTACAAAGTATTAAAATCCTCTATATAACCGTAATGCATACGTTGGCGTCAAAAACTTACAAACTGTATGTAGATGATTGGTATATTTACTTCAATTCCAAAAAAAATAAACGTTTCTACAAACCTCAAATAAGCAAAATTATCCCATGAATCTGTTGAACCTAAGTATCACTAAAACAATTTAATTTTTAGTTAACTAGAAAAATACAAACACAATAAACAGAGTTTATATATTTCAGATACATTCAAAAGATAATATTTGTAATGTTTAACTAAAATCAAACACCTAAGTTGCGAGACAAAAGTCTGGGTCTTGAGATTCATGCTTAACTGACTTAGTGCTAGTCATTGTTTTGAAATTTAGAGGTTGAGCTTTTTTTTTTTTTTTTTTTTTTTGTTACTTAGGTGCCCCAAGAATACCTAACGGTCTTGTCACTGAACACCGCGAAAGTGCAATTTAACCAGGAAGCTCACGCCTCCTTCCTTACCGTGGCGCGTAATTATGTCCAAAGCTTGTTTCGAACCAGGACCTCCTGCTTATAAAGCAAGCACTCTAACAACTTTGCACGGTGCACGGTCTTGTAAACCCATGGTATTAGTCTTGGTCTTGGATCTTTAATGTCTTGTGTTTAATTGATCTTATCAAATATACAATTATGAATTAATAACCAATAAAAAACGGGGTTGCCGGACTCCCCACCCGTTTTCCTTTAAGGAGTATTTTACCCAAGTAAAGTCTTATAATGTATTTCTTTGCGCTTTTCTGTGTTTTTAGATTACCAAATTAACTGAAAAATTATCCGCATTTACTAAATTTAGCTATTAGGCGCAGAACGTTCTTTAGACATCTTAAAAACGTTCTTCGGACTTATGAAGTCTTTATAAACGTCATAAACAAGTTCGACGGTGTTATTTATTTGATTTCTCAGTTGTATAGTTAATAATCTTTGATTGTTTTTCTGTTAAAAAAAATTACCATCCCCTTTATACTTTTTTATTGTTCAATATTTTGTAAATACGTCAGAACGAAACAAGATCATCAAAAATTAATCACATTCTCAATACTTTATGCTTATCAACTGCTAATGGGTTATATAAAATATTACACAAGCTGTTGTCATGCTATTTAAATTATGATAGTACTTGGTGAAGTCGCTTAAGATGATACGTTTTTAGACGCTCAAAATGAGATGCGGTTTTTGTTGAGAAAAACGCGTTTTTTTAAAGTTATTTGTCATTAACTTTTTTAGAGATAAGAAAAATTTATTATTGTTTGTTATTTTATGGTTGAGATAATTACTTTTTACTTAAGTATAGCCCTTGAAAATACATTTTTATTTGATTTTTTTTCGTTCTTTTGAGTTTTTTTGAGTTCCATTAAAAAAAACTCATCTTAGGAAACTGGTTTCCTAAGATAAGATAATTGGGTGTAACTATTTTGCTAACAATCCTCATTTTAAAAATGCTTTAGAATTGTGCAAAATTTATTGCGCTCACTGATAGCCACGATGCAAACAATAAATGGATTTTAGTAAGCAAACAATTGAATAAAGAATTTTTTTTTTCTCAAACAAAAGACTTTAGGGGTGACGCTAAGGTAATATATAACAAACTTATTACACGCTCTTTAAGGGTTATTTTTAAATTTTTTTTTAATTTTCTTTTATCAAATTCAAAAAATGTAAATTTGAATGACTTCAAATCCCTTATAGAGCAGCCGTAGCGCAATGGTTAGCGCGCTTGCCTCATCCGTGGTCCAACGCACCTCTGTGGATTTTTATAACATCAGTAAGAAAAGAGGCGCATACTTTATTTCAAATGCTCTTTTGCGGTGCTCTCTAATAAGACCGTAAGAACTTCTTTGGGTACCTAAAATAACCTAAAATAAATAAATAAAAAATATTTAATTTTCAGAATAAATACTTAAATTCAGATCTCAACTAAGATCAAGTTATATACTTTTTGTAATGATGTAAACACATGATCTTATCAATAAACCAGTCTTCATAATCTAAATCATCAAAAATTAAACAATTTTCATATATAAAATACTTAAAAACAAAATCCAATACAAACCTATCTAGATATATAAAAGCTACAAACTTCTTTTTGAAAATGTTTGTGAAAATTTAAAAAAAAATTATTACTCTAATCTAATTACTAAATATAAAAAAGACTCAATTATGACGAATATATACAAAAATAGTAGAAAAACAGAAAACCTGCTAAGTATTCTACCAAAAGTTAATAAAATAAACAACGTATGTATATGTGAACCGAATGAAATAGCAAATGAAAGAATAAATACTTTACTTATATCAGAAGTAATTTTGCTGTTAGAGTTCTTTTTATTTATATTTCCATAAAGATTTTAAAATCTACCAATAATTCATTTTAACATGATTTATTTTTAGATCTATCAATTAAAGTAATGGAAAGAGGCAATAAATCTCTAAAAAGAAAAAAAGCGATCGGTGCAAACGAAGCTGCTGGAAACCTAATTATAGATTGCTACGAAAACTTGAACGATATTATTTTTAAAATTTTCAAAGCCTTCATAGCGCCCATACAGCAATCTATTTTTTCAGAGAAACTAAAAATTGCAAGAGTTCTTGCAATTCACAAGTACACAAACGCTGATTGAAATAATAAAGCTTTGAATCTAATGAGTTTGGTGTTTGCTGACGATACCAATTTATTTTTATCAGACAAAGACATATACAAACTTTTTTTAATTTTGTATAAGGAACTTGTACAAGTTTCTACCTGGTTCAGTTGCAATAAATTAACTTAATTGATTTAAACAAAATGGATTCATTTCCATTCCTCAACAAAAAAACGTCTTTTGCCGAAAAATTTGTCTTTTTGTCGGTAGAGTAGAAATTAAAAAAGATTCCTTTCTAAAGTTCCTTGGTATTTATCTTAATAAAAATCTGTTATGGAAAACTCATGTTGGTTATATATCAACAAAAGTTACAGAAGAGCATTGAAATTCTTAAAACAAAATTAATTTAAAATAAACATATGGGAGACCGGGCTAATTTCCTCTGTTATTACTCTTTCAGCTGTGAAGCCATCACGTCACAACTTTTTGTAGAATTTAAAGCGCAGTCTTAAAAAGTATGCATTTAAGTAACATTTTAAATTTACATTCATTATGTAAAAAAATTTTCTTAGGGCCCTTCGAGAGCCTCAAAAAAACTTTCCCCACCCCATGGTATGTTGGCGCAAACTATACAAAAATGAACATTAATGTTCCATTAAGTGCAAAATTTATAGAAATTTTTTTACTATTCATTTTGGCATCAGTTCTCTGCCAAAAATTATATTTTTAATAACATTTACTGGTACTAAATAAAAGTACCAAAAAAAAAATTGAAATAAAAGTTTTTTCTTTTTAATTTTTGTAAATAATAAATTTTTCATAATTGTTAAAAATTTAAAATAAAAGAAAACTAATTTTTTAAATATATATATATGTATTTTTTCCATTGGAAATGCTATGAGGCAATTTGCCCCGTGAAAATTTTGCCAAAATACCTTATATGTCTATTTTTAGTAAACATATAAAAACTTAAAAAAAAGAAATGATCGGAAATAGTAAACTAATTGTAACCAAAATTTTTCAAAATATTGTTTTCGTATGACTATTTTTTTTGTAAAGTAAAAAAGAAGCGATATTCCAAAAGTAACGTTTTTATCCAAAAAAAAACCATAAATCTCAATATCTTTCATGCGCATACGCGAGTCTAAGTAAAACTCAAGTGAAAGAAACAATGGTCAATTAGAAAAATTCTATTTAATTTTAAAAATTCTATTTAACTTTCACTCTGTCTGATAAAAAACTTTCAAGAAAAACGCTGTTCATCAACTTACCCCTATTGCCAACTAGCTCCTGTCTCCCTAATACTTATTTATTCATAAACTATGCAGAGATTTTTTTTATTTTTATTTTAACGTTTCAGTTTACATTTGTTAGTTTGTTTAAACAACATAATGAAAGTAGGTAAAATTTAATACAATTTATTAAGTAAGCAAATACTACTAACATTTGAAAAACTAGGTATTTGAAAGAAGATCAGTAAGATCTTATTGTCAGAACCTTATTCTGGTGTAAACAAAATATTAGGTTATCAAGTAACCATAAGTACAACATAATAAAGTACACATATACATACACATATTACTTTATCGTATTGGTAATAAAGTTTAATAAATAATTCCATGATATGAATAAACAAATATTAAATAAAGTTATTAATTCCATAATATGAATATATAAATAAACAAAAATTAAATAAAGTTATTAAAAAACGTTTTTTTAAACCATCAAATATTGAGTTTTTCAAAAATCAGCTCTCATTATTACATTGGAAACAATTAAATTTTAATGAAAACGAAAACAACCTTTGTGAAAAGTTCATTGAAAGATTTACCTCTGTTTACGAATCAAATTTCCCAATTGTTACAATTACATTAAAAACAAAACACCTTAAAAATCCCTGGATTACCAAAGGATTCAAAAAATCATCGAAAACTAAACAAAAGCTATGCATAAAAATCGAAAAAATCCGAAAAAACTAAAAAAAAACTTACTATTCAGAATTAATTAATAAGGTTAAAAATGACTCAAAAAGCACTTGGCAAGTATTGAAAGAAATTACTGGAAAACAAAAAAAATACTCAAGCTCTTTTCCACAAATGCTTAAAGTCGATAACAATAGCTTGTATGAACCACAAATAATAGCTCATGAATTCAATAAATATTTCACTGAAATTAAATAAAATACCAAAAACCAAAATCTCATTTTATGATTTTTTGATACCTATTGATAAAGATATTTGCTCTGAAGAAGTGTATTATAGATAATATATTATCTGCCGAACTATCATTTGATGAGTTTGAAAAAGCTTTCTAATCTTTAAAAAAAATAAAGCACCTGGTGCAAATGAAATAAACGGAAATATTGTAATAGATTGCTACGAAGAATTAAAAAATGTTCTTTTTAAAATTTTCAGAGCATCAATTCATCAAGGTATTTTTCCTGAACGTTTAAAATTTGCTAGGGTTATCGCTATCCATAAAGAAGGCGACAGATCCAATATCAGTAATTATCGTCCCATCTCTGTTCTTTCTAGATTTTCTAAAATTTTATAAAGAATTATCTTCAACTGAGTATACAATTATTTTAATGACAACAATTTACTTCATGACAATCAGTATGGTTTCAGGAAAGGGAGTTCAACTGAACATGCTATTATTCAATTTATGAATAACATCTCTGAATCTTTTGAAAAATCTCAATATACGCTAGGTGTTTTTATTGACCTATCAAAAGCCTTTGATACGGTCGATCATTACATTTTAATCCAAAAAATTAAACATTATGGTTTAAACATTAAAATCTTACAATGGTATGAAAGCTATTTAACAAATCGAAAACAACTTGTGTATAGTAATGATGGTCAGCAAAGTGAACCCCTGAGCATAACCTGTGGTGTCCCACAAGGTTCTATTTTCGGACCACAACTTTTTTTAATCTATGTAAAAAACTTAAACACAGCTTCCAAATTGAAAAGTATAATGTTCGCTGATGGTACTAACCTTTTCCCATACTGATATTTATGATATCTTTTCAACTACAAACAAAGAACTCAATCACATTTCTAATTAGTTCAAAGCTAATAAATTAATTTTAAATATTAACAAAACAAAATGGATTATCTATCACTCCTGCGCAAAAAAACGTTTTTTACCAAGTAATATGCCTCAAATCTATATTGATGAAACGTTAATAAAAAGAGATACTGTTATAAAATTCTTGGGTGTTTATCTTGATGAGAATATTACTTGAAGAAAACATATTGATCATTTATCATGATTTTTCAATATGTTTTCAATATGTGAGAGTAAATGATTTTTCAGCCTAATTTTAAAACGATGCAAAGAAGTAGGTAGATTAAAATATAAATTAGACAAAACAATTTTATTCTCAAAATGGGGAGCACGATAATCAATGCAAATTTGGTTAAAATTTGTTTGACAAAGAGGCGCATATAGAAGGTTGGTATTTCTTCGTGAGTCATTGTAAAAGAGAAAAGAAGATATCGTTTAATACATAATATCATAACTTGATTGGGTAAAAGTAAAAGTGAATATATAATAACTTTTAAATTAGATATCTGATCAATTTTTAAAAGAAAGACTTATAATAATATAAATCAAAATCTGTGTTTAATAAAAACTGTTTTAAATCAGTTTTAAATTGATTCAAAACAGTTTTTTACTGTTTTGAATTAGTTTTGAATTGATTCAAAACAGTAAAAAACTGATGTTCACATTTTTTTTTTCCGGAAACAATGTTTGGAAATCTTTTCCACAAAAGTGGTCCGCCATTCTGAATTGAATAAGAAATTTGATTAGAATAGGATTTTTGTATAACAAAGTTGTTTGCGGAAAATCTAGTAGCATATTTATGGTTTATTTCTTTAAAATAAGTTTCAAATATTTTGGGGGAAAGTCCATATTTTGTTTTATACATAAAAGACATATGGGACAGTCCATATATGTTTTAAGATTAAGATATTTAATAATTTATTTTAAATAGAAAAATACTTTCTATTTACAGCGAAGAAAATTAAAAATCATATTACCTTTTAAAAAATCAGCGCAGTCATTGTTATTTTTTTTAAATTTCATTCCAAATATGTGAAGACATAATTAACTAAAATATTAAACAACTTTCAAAAATTCCACTTTTGTCAACTAAATAACTAAAATTAAAAAAATTATATTGTTTCACTAAATATTCTAATTATTATCTTCACTTTATTGGCACTAAATTCAATAGCACTCTCATTTTGGGATGGCGGAAATTTTATATAGTCAAAACTTGCAAACATTATAAGATTATTGGAGAAAAGTGTATTATGCTATATAATAGCAGCCATATAACGGTTACGGTAAAGTTGAAAACGAAGAGATAAACTTAATAATGAAAAAAATAATTAATTGCTGTTTTACATGTGGCGCCAGTAGGACAGAATAATTTAAACTGGGAAAAAAATAATTTTTTTTGTTCTGGATTTTTAAGTTGAACAATTATTTTAAAGAGCACCTGTTAAACTTAGGAAAAGTTACTCCATAGTTATTTAAACATTTATTTACAATTGCCAGACGTTTTTAATGTATTTTCGAGTAATTTCTATTAAAGTTTTTTTAAAAACCGGTAAGTGATAATATAAACCGCTAAATGATAATATAAACCGGTAAGTGATAATATAAAAAAGAAATAATCAAAAGCTGGCATAAATAAATATTAAAATTTAATGTAAAAAGTCACTTGAAAAAAGTTATTCAAAAACTTGAGTTTTATTCGTTTAAAAATGTGAAACTGTATCAAAGTCAGGATATAAACAAAAAGCGCATTTAAAAAAAAAATAAAATAGAATATTTTAAATGCACTTTTTTTAAAGATCTAATAATGTATATTAAAAGCACTTTAAAGTTATTTTTTCATTACCAAAAGATAGCGGCAAACCTAAAATTGAAGAATGAAAATAATTTGGAACACTTAACAAGCTTCAGTTTTAACATATAAACAAAGTAGTACTGATAAAATTTGTAATTTTATCAGCACTACATTGTTTTATTAGTAATTTTTATTTTTATTTAATTAGTTGTAACTATATTAATTGTTAGTAACTTTTATTTAAAACCAATACATTTATTAATAGAGATTTAAAATCTATGTTATTATTTTTTTAATAACTTATAAAAATATAAAGATCGAAAAAAAACATTTAAAAAAATAGTTGTATATGCAACAAGTTACTAATTACATTAATTAAATTCTAGTAACTTAGTTACTGTATACTGCATATTAGGGTGCAGTGAAAACATTAAAAAAAATTTTTATTTTTGAAATTCATTTTGCCTGGGTGTGCAAAAGTTGTCTATTCATATCAGAAATACTCTGTAAAAATTTCAATGCTCTAGAAAATTATCTTGAGATGCCACAAGGACTTTGAAATCCCCCAAAATCCCCAAAATGTGACCTACGGAAAAAAATTTAGAAATTTTTTTTTTTGATTGAAATTTTTTTTGCCTGGGATTGCAAAAGTTGTCTATCAATATTAGAAATACTCTGTAAAAATTGCAATGCTCTGGTAAATTATCTTGAGGTGCCACAAGGACTTTGAAATCCCCCAAAATCCCCAAAAAGTTAGAAATTACAACTATTATTAAATTCATATTTCACAAAAAAATCAATGGCTAAAAATAAACTGATCTTGTTTTTCTATTTCTATTATAATTAATCTGTATGATGGTTTTAACATCATATCAGAACCTAATGAAAATATATTTATGTAAATTGTAGAACTTTGCGGTGCCACAAAAATTAAGAATAACAATCATTTCAAACAAAATTAAGTAATTCTGGTTCAAGTTTATTTTCTGTTAGTTAATCATTTTAAGAACGTCATTTTGAAAGGCTGAAATCAAGTTTTGTGTTAAAGACTTTCATAGCTGATCGCGACTCTATTCTTGCACGAATAAAACCATCACGCTGAGGTTCACAAACTGCCATACATGCTTCAGTGACTAACTTCACGCCTCTTTCTAAAGACTGAGTGTGGCATGGAAAGCTTTTAAATTGTAGCATTTCTGAGGTCAGAATGCTGTTTTTAAGCTGAGTCGATTCAATTGATCTGAACATTGGAGGTTCAGCACTTTTATTTGATGACCATTTGATTATGTCTGTATAATCTGTTGCTTCAAAGTTTAGCGGTGGTATCTTGAACAATCTAACTGTAGGTTTAGCATAGGTCTTGTCGGATATCGATCTTGCAGCCAATACACGTCATAGTGCTAATTGACAAATGTGGGGCCTTTCATCGGTTGCGATTGATATTAATAAGTTTTCTGGGTGAGCAAATTATGCATTTCTTTGGATTACAGGATCAACAATTTCTAGAGCTGGATAGGCAAGTATCTGGTATAATGCACCCGAAAGAGATGGCGACTGCCATCCGTACAGGAATGCTTAGACTTTACTTCAAAACAAATAGGTGCATATACCTTTTGTATGTAAGTTACAAGAATGATCAAGTTTTTGTCTGGCTTTTCTGTAGATACATATAACCGGAGGATACGACTAGCAGTTGTTATCCATCGAGAATGACGCATGGGTTCCGGTTTTCGATTACCCAATTCCAAACTGCATTGGTCACTGGATATTGCTTGACACATTTCATGCAAGTACCTTTGATCTGTACTGAGATCATGTGCATCAATGCTGGACAACACATTTCCTTCGATTGGCTGAAAACTGACAATTGGCAAGTCCATGTTCTTCAATAATTTTCCGATTGGACCACTAAATGAATTTGGCTCATGTGTAGATCCATCCAGATTAATCAGGAGATGTCTCAATGGTGATTCATTCATAATAAACATACAAACCAGTGTAGAGATTTGTTGAAACGAAGCTCGAGAAGTCGATTAACACCACCAATATTACCTGTGTTGACATTCGTGCCATCACACCTGATTGCCACCAATGAACTGGTATCAATAGCATTTGCATTCAAAAATGATACAATGCTAATCTTTATACTTTGTGAAGATCCCTGTGACGTTTTTAACATGTCCCAGGTATTCAGAACCAGGCTCTTTTATTAACACAACGTCCTCCTCGGTCTCCAAAGCTAGATGATATCTGTTTCCTTTAATGATCTGGCTTCGAGTTTTGTCCTTTCGATCATCGAAATATAACCCTTCCAATGTTTTGGCAGCACCAGCTTGTAAAATTTTTCTCTTTTTCTGTCTTTCTCTACGAAATTTACTTGGGTCAATAACATCAAATGAGTCATGTGCATTAATAATGCCATAATCAACCAAAACAGCCGATGCTAATGCTGCAGCTGAGCAATCCAATACTCCCCATCGATCACATTCACGAGCTAATGTTGGTAGTAGAGTTCGCATTTGAGAGTTCAAAATTTCTTGTGTATTATTAGTTGATGATGGTGACTTAGGCGAGTCTGTCATGAAGTCAACATCTTCATTACTATCTCTTTCGGTGATAGCTTCATCTAAATCACTTAAGGTGACATCATTGCAATCATCCCCCAAGCTACAATCTGGATGTGATTTCAAAGTTTCAGCATTTGTAATTAATTCACATTTATAAAATCTCAATTCATCTGCAAGTTTTCTTTTCAGTTTCTTTTCCTGCGGCTTTGTTGTTTTAATATTAACGTTGCCAATAGTCATTTTCCTTTCTGTTCTTTGATCTGCAAGGAATATTATTTCATTTGGTGGAACTTTACAATTTTTTTCACAAGCACATGTCGAAAAGTTTTTACATTTACATGAAGCAATATCAAAAATTCGATTTGAGTCAATTTTGAAGTTTTCAACTTTTTTCAGGTAGTGTGACTCCTTGTCCTTGGACCACTGTTTAAACGGTTTCAAAAGTGAGCGATATTTGTCATGGTAATCTCTTATTATAGCTATTATTTGCTGACGGGATATTACTGGAATCGATGCTCTGTGCCATATTGTCTCAAGATCAGCAGATATCTTCCTGGTTGTTTCATTAATTCTAGCTTCTTTGGCACGGCCATCAGAAAAATCTTTTCTTACTAATATAAAGTGTTTCATGATATCTGCATACGTTGGCAAAAAATTTATGCTCATCCGTGAAATGATGCCAAAGACTGGGCATATGTTATCATTGCGAGTGAGTGGTTTCTTCATTCGTACAGTTTCAATCTTTTCTGTCATGATCTAACCATACAAAGACAACACATCAAAAATAAATGATAGTTTTAATAATTATCTGCTAGATTCGGTGTTGTTTGTTTGACGTCATTTGTATTTTACATAATAATACATGCACATTCACTTCCCAGATAGCAGCATTATAGCAGCTAACTGTATAGCAATAAATAATAATATTATTATATCACCCAGACACACACAAATTTAAAAAAAAAGTCTTAGTCTATCTCGCTAGTCCGTGCTCCGTACTCCGTAGTCGGTAGGTCACATTTTGGGGATTTTGGGGAATTTCAAAGACCTTGAGGCACCTCAAGATAATTTCATAGAGCATTTCAATTTTTACAGAGGATTTATGATATGAATAAACAACTTTTGCACACCCAGGCAAAATGAATTTCAAACAAAAAAAAAAATTTTAAATTTTTTCTGAAGGTCACTTTTCGGGGATTTTGGGGGATTTCAAAGTCCTTGAGGCACCTCAAGATAATTTCCTAGAGTATTGCAATTTTTACAGAGTATTTCTGACATAAATAGACAACTTTTGCACACCAAGGCAAAATGAATTTAAAAAAAAAAAATTCACTGCACCCTACTGCATATAACGCAGCAAATTAATTTAAATCCTTCGACCAATTCATACTAATTTAATGTGTATATAATAATATATTACTATTTTTTATTTATTATATTACATAATAATATATTATATTTATTTAAAATATATTTTCTATAAAATTTCATTTAAAATTTATTTATATATAAGAGGTTGTTCAAATAATGCGTGACAGTCTTAGGTGGAGGGTGTATTAGAAAGTAATACCAAATATCACATAGGCGAGGGGTTAGGTACAGCGTGACGTAATTTTTTTTTTATTTAAAACTCTTATCACAGTGGAATCAGTGAATTAATTTTGTTTAAAAATAATAGTATAAGATTTATTATGATATAAAGTGTAAAAATCGCATATATAAGGAGGGAGGTGTTTATAAAAATGTCAAAAAATGTCACAGGGAGAGTCTAAAAAGGGCCTAAGTAGTGTCACGTAATATTTGAATAGCCCCTAACTAGTCCCTACTCATGGGCAGTGGCGCAGAGAGCCATTGTGTTGCCTGGGTCAACAACTCTAGTTAGAGCTTCTTTTTAAATTTTCCTAAAGGAACTTTTTGTGTGTGGAACTTAGAAATTAAAGATTTTATAAAAAATATAGGAGTGTGTCCCCCCCCCCCCCTTTTTTTATTTTATTGAAAACCGTGTCGTCGGCCCTGCCAATATGTAACACATAAACATACTCGAAAAATATTAAAATAAAAAACTTACAATTTCAATCTTGGTACTTATAGGAATACTTTTACCGGTCGTGTAAAAACTTAATTAAATACTTTTGTTAAGGTGGATCCACAATAAAAAAACTAAAATCTTTAATATTCTTAATTTTTATTTTTTTAAATAAAAATATGAACAGTAAATGTAACTGTAAGAAAAAAATCTTTTTAAAAAATAAAAAAAGCTATATTAAACTGCTGAGTCAGCATAAAAATACAAAAAATGTGAGTTATGTAAAACAACTGTTGCTTAAAAAGTACTAATGCTATCAAACTGAAAATTTTACATATTGGAGAAAACACATTGATAAAGTGCCTGAAGCAGGGTAGTCTTATAATTTTTTGTCTTTCCATAATGGCTGCTATATTAGTAAATAATCCAAAAATTTGATTACAAATTGATAGGGAAATAAAAGTTTAACAATTAAAAAAAAATTCTGTTGAAGATCCTGCTTCAGGCACTCCTTTAGAGTATAATAAACAACTCCTGAAAATTTTAAAGTTTAACTATATGCGGATCTTGAGATACCGTTTTTCTAAGAGTGCTACATGCGAAAAAACAAAAAATGGTCAAAAATGCGATAGAAGTTTAATATTTTATAACTTCCTGCAGAAAATGACTCTGAATCTTCAGTTTCTTTTTCGTTGACTATGAAACCTTTTCTACGAGCTCCTAATTTAATCCTCTAAGCAATTTGAGGATATATTTTTTGTTCGTGTCTTTTATCCTTGAAAGGTCTCATGAGCTCCTACAATACAATATTTTCCAATAAAGTAGAAGTGTGTTGATTGTATTTTTAGAGGAGATGCTAAAATTATTTTCTCCTTAGGTTAACCTATCGCCATGTGCCTTAATATAACTACCCGCGCCCCACCTCACACTCATGCTAATTAGGTATTTAATTAAAATAAACTTTAACAAAATATTGATAAAAAATGTTTTACAATTTCTCAGTCGAATTCCACGAAAGTCATGCTGTCATTCGCCTTTATTCTTATTTACAACTACTCAAACCAATACACGTATATTAACTTCAATTCGTATGAGGTTATTATGTAACGCCATTTAATAACTGTTTGTTCTTTATTTCTAGAATATTTAACCGGTAAAGTAGCAAGGTGAACCTCTTTTCAGAAACTTTGTGTTAATTCTGCATTTATAAAAAAAGACTTTTTTTCAACTTGATTATCTTTCACGCCATGTATATCTTTAGATCAAATACTTTGGTCTAAAGAAACTTACTAGTTATGTTGATTTTAAACAGCACGCCATACCACACTACCATGTTGATTTTAAAGAACACGTCATACCATACTACCAAAGAAAAAACAAACTTAAAACTAAAATTAGCTTTTGAAATAATTCTTGCATATGTTAGCGTTACCTTGCATATGTTAGTGTTTTACCTTATGTAAAACTCGTGTAAAACTTGCATTTAGTTTGGGGAAAAAAATGAACTATGGCTATTTTTATCTTTATAAATTTGATTGTATTTTGCATTTTTCTTGTCAAACGCCTTATTTTCTACGTTTCGATACTTATTTTTGACACTTATCTATTAACTTATTTTGACAAATAACTTTTAAAGTTATCCGTCAAAATAAGTGAAAATAAGTTAAGGGTTGTTACTGTCACGTGATCAAATAATTGATTGTTTGATTTTCTGGTTCTGACAACAATATCTTGTGATCTTCTTTCAAATCCTAGCTTACGTTTAATTGTTAGCAGTTTATGCATGTGCGCATCTGTACATTTGTAAGTGAATGTATGCTTATATTTATATATGTATATATGTGAGTGTTTTTCTTATTTTAATTATGCTGATAATGGAATTTTTTAATTGTAATACGATACATGCGGAATATATAATTGTACTGTGAAATTTTAATGCTAGCGAAATTTGAAAAAAAAAGCAAAAAAAAACAAAAAACTTGTATAAGATTATTTGCCGCAAGTCGGTAAAAGAGTTTCTGCTACCCGTTTGCATTATATTAGACATGTGCTATCGCGTCCAGACTTTTTTAATACTAGCGTAAAAAAATACGTTTGAGTCAAAATGCACAAATATTTCTTGCAAAAACTTTTTATTGGTTCAATTTTTAAAATTGAACCAATAAAAATAATCAATGTTTTAAAATTCACTCTATTTTAAATTTGAAAACATTATTACAAATTTATTTTTGAAAAAAAAACTTAATGTTCCTAAGAATACTCTTGGAAATAAATGAATAAAACAAATACATGACATAAGACAACAAAGTTTGATCTAAAGGAAATTCCGCATCATAAAAAGAGTGTTTCGGAGTTATATTCATCTGTTCTTTTATCGCAATATGGATCAGGATGGTCAAATATTGAAAATATCCCATTTGCAATCTTAAAACCTGATAGTAATTTAAGTTCTCTTAAATCTTCGAAAGCATAAAACTCTTCACCTGGGTATTTTTCAGTTAATTCGTTATAGGTGTATCGATATGATTGAATATGACACGTTAAAATCAGACATGATTTAGAAACGTAAATTTCACTTTTGATTGCTCTAAAATAAAACACACTTCTATCATAATATCTTGTTTAAATGATTCTCCAGCTCTCAAATGTAAAAATTATATTCATCTAAAGGAATATGCATAAATATATTATTAACTTTAATCTTATGAACGCTCTCTTTACGCCAAAATAAGTAAAGTTTATGATTAGCGGCTTAAACCTTTCGGAACAATTACGCATTTTACTTTTGTTCCTTCCTTTATAAAATTAAATACTTCATTTCTTGTAATACTAAGTGAAAGTGGTCTTACAACTCCCGGACTAGATTCTTTTTTTTGTTGTTGTAAAATTCAATTTTTGAACGACAGTCCCAAAGACATACTTCATAAACCATGTGATCAATACTTGATGGAATTTCTCCGTCTAGCCCCTCCCATAAAATATACGATGGATTTCTAAGATGAAGAGATGTGAATCTAAAGAAAAAGCAAAGAAAACAATTTGTTGGGCAGATGCACAAGATATTGTGGGTGCCGTGATGATAGCTAGAGAGATTAATGAAAAAGTATACATTAAGGTATCATTGTATTTTATATTTACATTTAAATTTAATTTTTAATTTGTAATATAGTTTTCAGAAGTAAATTTGTTTAATTTAGGTAGTGGCTGACGGAGGCCAGGGTTTTCTAAAAATTAGTGCAACAATTTTACCAGAAACTGAGCTTTTCTAAAAAAAAAGATGGTTGTATTCTGAAGAGGGTACAGCTAGAAAAAAAGGGAAGTTAACAGGTGTTCACAGATTAATAATGCTTTGTATAGTACCTCAAATCAAAGAATTTTATGAAAACATGAAACTGCTGTTTAATCTAATTAAGTTAGATTGGATTCCTTTTGTTTTTTTAACTGATTTTAAATTAATTTTGGTTGCCAATGGTCTGCAGACAGCCACTTCAACAAATCCTTGTCCATATTGCTATGTTAAATTACGGTCACTCCGAGGATTAATTACACAAGAGGAAGAAGATATATGCGATGTAAACTGCAGTTTAGATATTTTTTTGAAATCTTTGAATAATAGCTGTGCAGGTTTGCAAACATATCTTGATCTGAGAAAATGCTACGACAGGTAAAATTTTGCAACATCATGTTTTAAATAATTTTCTGTTGTCAATGTATTTTCACCTGTTTAATAATAAACATTTAATATATGTTTAATATATATTTTATTAGGTTTCAGCTATTAGGAGGAATAAAAAAAGAGATGTCCCAAACACTATGAGCACAGTGAACCTTCCACTTTTAAAAGAACCAGATTTTATTTTGGTTATAGTTAAATCCCCTCTTCCTGAATTACATTTATTACAAGGATTCGTTTGTCATGTTTTTTGGAACGGAATTTTGCCACTTTTAGGCAGATCAAATTGATTTCAAAAATTTACCAGGTGAGAATTTGATAAAAAATTTAGAGACAGTTTTTACTAATTAAAATCAAAATGAGTTAATTCGTATATTTTGTTTACGGTGAGATTTTTGAAGACATTGCTTGTCGTAAGCTTCTTCAACATGCACATAAACTTTTTGAAGCTGATTCCTTGTTAAAGTTAGCCCATTTTTGTTGTTACCTTTAGTTTCATTGCTAAAAGCAATTGATAATGTTGTCAAATGTTGTTTTGGAACTGGAAAGGTTTCTTACAAATAATCTCATTACCTGCAAGTTTTGAAGACAATTTTTCAGGCAACAGATTTATCTGAAACTCTCAAAATACACGTAATTCTTAAACACATTGAACAATGCCTTTGTAAATTGAAATCAGATTATGGACTAGGACTTGTATCTGAACAAGCCAGAGAGTCAATCCATAGGAAATTTTAAAGTATTGGTTACGATATCAAACTAATATAATCACTGATGTGTCGAATGGAGAGCAATTGATAAAGGCTGTTGTGGAATTTAGTTCGATACATTTATAACACTTCTATTTTCTATTTATTTTAATTTTTATTTGTTTGAACCCCATTTTTTTTAACATTAATTATGAAAATATTGATATAAACAACTTTTTACTTCTTTTGATTCTTATGCAATTAGCAATTGCTCCATTTGGATTTATAGTATGCAAAAGTGTGGTTTTATTGCGTATTGTAGATTTATGATAACTTTCAAAAGTATTTCAGATAGCTGAAGTAATTAATAAATAATAACAACTTTAGAACTTACAGTTTTCTCTATTACCATATGCCAGATGAAAAAATATATTTTGAATTTATGACTAAATTAAAAGTTAGTCATAAATCATGGACGATCAGCTAAGATTTTAATTTCAGCAGATTTGTAATCTACAAAAAAAGTATAAAAAGGATCTGCAAACAATTTTTGTTGACATTTTTATCGATCTTGAATTTGTTAAGGGCCAGTGTGTTTCCTTATTACTAAGACCCGAAGCTTTGACGTGTTTCATTGTGAAGCGTGTCTCACAATCATTAAAAGGTAAAAAAATATTTCAATTATTTTTTAGTATTAAAAAATTATAAATATGTATTGTTTAGATAAGTTATAAAATAAAAATAATATTCCTAATAATTATATCTAATTAGATTATTTTGTTAAAAACTAAAAGTTAAGTAAATAAAATAATAAAAAAAAAAAAAGTGACACATAAAATCTTTATAAAGAATTTTATTCCATTGACATTATTTACAAGTTTTTTTTTGTTTTTTATTTGCAATAAAATATTACGTAACTTAGGACGAACGTAAACAAGGACACAAAAATAATGCATAAAAATAAGGATTCGATAAAGACATAACTGAAAAACCTTGATTATGAGATGGTTTTTAAATAGGTCAGACGAAATGTTTTTTGACAACTTTGCAGTTAATCTTAATTTTTTTTTTCTCTTTTTCTTACAAGCCTCAGTATATATTTCAATGTTTACAAATCTATAATTTATATATAAGCGCAAATTCCCACAAAAATACACCCATAAATGTAACTGTATCGCACATATTTACAATACATAAAGAAGGTTAATAATAGCGTTTTTTTTTTTTTTTTTGCGCGGTCCACAGTGCGTTGAAATAATTGAGTTGAAAATTTTTGGTTTATAATGGTTGACTATATATTTAAAAAATGTATGCAACTTCTTCGTACCACTGTGTTACTAGGGATTTGCCAGTCGTCGTTGTTGAAAATATATAATAAATAGGATATAGTAATAGCAAAGTCATTATTATTGTTAACCATTGTTAATGCAAAATTAACCATGGTTAACAATAAGCATTTTGGTAAAAGATAATTTATAGAAAACTAGGAAGTCTTTTTGTCGAGTACCTTAATTTAATGGTTTACACGGTCATCATTGTTAAATGATTGCGAATGATACACATTTATGTTCGATACATATCAATAAAACTGTTTAAATTGAGTATGAGGTACTTAAATTTTTTTCAAAGTTGCATTAAAAATTTAAAAATGCAGTCTAGTAACTTGTTAGGGCTTTTCTTTAAATTTTATTTTATTTCAGTTTATTGCGCATAGTATTTGTTATGAAAAAAAGTTTTAGAAAAAAATCAAGAAAAAAGTCACAAAAACTTTTACATATCAAAGTGTCTCAAAACCATCCAAAAAACACAATGGATAAGGGACATTTTGAACGTCTTTCTTTTGAACGTTTTGGATGTCTTTTGAATTTTAAGTTTGTTTAATTTTTTACCATATAAATAACTTATATACTACTATGGTGATATTTATATAAAATAAAAGAACTATTTTGTTTGCATTTTGTACTAATATTTTTAACATGGAAAACATTGTTAACTTTGAGTAAAAAAAGAGTTAAATATATCATTTGAAACTATCCAATCAACCTGTATCAAAAGCCTTAAATTAAATAACATTAAACACGTGGTTTATAATTGGTTTATATAAAATATAAGCTACTTAAAGGAATGCTCTTTTAAATTCAATCAACGACGTTTTTAGTGTTTGAGTTTTTTTAACGATAACAATCAATTTAAGACATTTAAAATGAAAAAACTGCAGTTTTACATAATAATAATTTTTATTATAAACTTGAGTTTCAAAATACCTTGTATTTTGATGCTTTCTAGTTACGTCATAGTATTCGCTTAATAAACATTTAGATTAAAACCATTGTTACTCATTTTAAATTTCATTATAAAAATCTTTACAAAGTAATTAAAAAATCAGAAACTGCAAAAAAAATTTTGTAACTTTATTAAGCTGACTTTAATCCTTTCTGACAATCATATGGAAAAATTGCATAAATTTTTTCCTAACATTTTTAAAACAACTTTTTTAAATAAAGTGGGGTCAGAGCTTCTGACCCATGTTCTCCTCAATCAAGCGGATTAAGCAGTATGTCACAAACTTCACCACAATCAGATGAAAATATATTGGGGGATTCATTGATATGGGCTGTTTCAGCAGTAATTTCAAAGAATATATCTTAATGAATACAAATTTTTTCCCATAATTTTATTTAAAAGGGATCCCAAACCTAAGAGACATGTTGTGTCATGTAAAAGAGATTGATTTAAAATAATATTTGGGCTGTATTTTAAGGTTGTTCACGGAAGCAAAAGTTGAATTTTCAATAATAATAAAAAAAAAAGCTTTCGAAACTCTATTTTTGTTTTGGTAAGTTTGAAATAATTTCAAACTAATTATTTTTGCATCGAAACGATTTTTTCACATCGAAATTGTAAAATTTGTTTCGAAACATTATTTTGATTTCGAAAATCTGAAAATTCTACCGAAACGATTTTTCGCATTCGAAATTTTAAATTTTATTTCGAAATATTTTTGCGATTTCGAAATTCTGATAAAATAATGAAGCATTTTTTCACTTTCGAAATTCTAAAAGTTGCTTCAAATTATTTTTGCGGTTTCGAAATTCTAACAATAACACCAAAACAATTTTTCACTTCCGGAATTCTAAAATTTGCTTCGAAATATTTTTGGGATTTCGAAATTCTAAAAATAATATCGAAACAATTTTCACTTTCGAAATTCTAAAATTTACTTCGAAATATTTTTTGCTGGGATTAGAATCCCAACGGTTCTTTTGCAGGGATTAGAACCCTCAGGATAAGATAGGGGGTTGATATTTTGTGACATTTTGTTGAAAAGGGAGGAGGGGGATCTAAAAAGTTTTTTGCGTGACATAATTTGCAAATGACACCTTACATCTACACGGCGAAATGTTTCATATAAAGTATTAGCTCTCTCAACGTGAATAAAACCTACCAATAGCAAAAGCTATTTAAGTGTTTCTGTTTACAATTTAAATTGTAAATTTTGAACGTATAATTTTTTAAATTTTTACTTATTTACTTCCCAGTAAATATTGAACAGTTGGTAAATAGTTGGCCCGATCCTAATAACCAACTATTAGCTTAGTTGGTACTGTTGGTATTTAGTTGGTACCGTAAAAAAACGTAACGCTTTTACCAACACTTAGCCAACTGTTTTATAAACTGTTGGTACCATTAACGGCTCAACAGTAATAAAACAGTTGGCTAACAGTTGGTACCATTACCGGCCCAACTGTATGATATTTTTTCGCGATTATTTAAATTCGCTTTTGCACTTTTTTGCACAATTGAAAGTGCAAATGCTATAAATGTTTCAACTATCTTTACAACTTGACGTGATAGTGAAAAATGAGTTGCATATTTGAAATCAAAAGAGAAATGCTATACAAAAAACAAATTGTTTGCTCTGCAAACAATTTGTTTTTTGTATAGCATTTTGTTTTGCAGAAAAAAAATTTTTTCTGTTGACCTGTGATATAATACAGTAAAAATTGTTGTAATAATAACAGTAGTAATAACAATAACAACTACATTTATAATAATAACATCAGTCATTTACAACAGTAACAATAATAAAAAACTAGCAGTAAGCAACCCCTAATATGGGTTATGAGTAATTAAATCATTAATAACAAAAACACATTAATAACTTGATATATTATCTTAAAAAGTAAATACAACTTTATCTATAAATAATATTTTAACTTTGACTCTCTATCAGCTATGTCATTGTTTATAGTTAACGACATAAAGACCGCATTAACATCAGTTAAGTTCTTTTTAAAATCTGTCAAAACACAGGCACCAGAAAAGGAAAGTCAAGTAAAACCTGCAAGTACCTAAAAAAAGAAATAAATAAAAAATTACAACTTTTAATTAAAAAAGTATTATTTGCATTTTATTGTTAGTAGAATTAGGATAATAATATTACAGAAAATATAAAGAATAAAAAAATAGCTATAACAGCCTAGGTTTATCAACACAAAACACAGTAACAATAGCGCATAGCATAAAACATTTGTAAGCACACATTACTGTGTCTCCAGAGTAACTAAAAAAGAAAAGATTATAAAAATGTCAGGCAACACAATGTAGTAACACTGGCATATAACACCACGGCCTATTAAGATATTTTATAAAATAAAAAATTTGGACAAAAAAGATTTTATTTATTACAATATTTGAACAATCGAAGGACAATTATAGTTAAACAATTTGAGCAATTATACCATAAAATAGCAAGCAACTCGTAAAATATTTCTGATAAATGGTCATTATCAATTGAGGTATTAAGAAATACGTAAGAGCTCAGTAATTACATAAGTTTTATTAATTCTCTCTCTGATCTAATTGAGAGTGGGAGAGAAAGAAAGTGTTTCCAAAGCAGCATGTTAAAAAAAGTAAAAAAACCCGCAATAAATTGTAGTAACTGGTTTTATTATGTCACCAGTAAACAAAATTATATTTACCTTGATTTAATTTCCAGTATTTCTTAATTAAGCTCCAGCTTCTCTCTAACTGTTGACTAATGATTTATAAAGTAAATTTCACATCATGTTAAATTTACAAAAATAAAACCACGTTTCAACAGTAAGCAAACTAATCAAGAAATGACAAAGGCAACTAAAAAAAAAAAGAAAAAAAAAAACATAATTATGTTTGAAACTATAAAAAAATGTAAAATCATTTAAATTTAAAACTGTTATTCAAATTTTTGCACGTTCCATCCAGAAAAACAATATAATTTATTCCGAATATTTAGGAGGTGGAGATATTTCTTCTTTTAAAGAAGTTGTTAAATCTAATCCTTACAAGGAGAATGGAATTAAGAATGAGAAATTAGAGTGTATTAGCCATGTACAAAAGCGACTTGGTACTAGAGTTCGAAATTTAGTGAAACACTTTAAAGGGACAAAAACTCCAATACATGGTAAAGCGAAACTTACTGATACTATTATTAATTCCATGCAAAACTACTATGGTCTTGCTAAACTCTGATAATGTATACGCAATGAAGAAAGCTATAGGAGCCATTCTCTACCATTGCACCGCACTTAATGATCCTGCAGGTCGCCAAGCTATGTGTCCCAGAGATAAAAATATTTGGTGTAAGTGGCAACTTGATCAACAAAATGGTACTAAGTTTCATAAAGATAAAATTAATTTATCAATATGGATCTATTTAAAGCTAAAACCAATTTTTCAAGATTTATCTGATGATAAATTGCTAACCAAATGCCTCCATGGACAAACGCTGAATGCAAACGAAGCATTTAACGCAATAAGATGGACTCGCTGTCCTAAAAATATTTTCTTATCCAGAAGAAGGTTTGAATTGACAACTAACTCTGCAGTTCTTCATTTCAATGATGGCGGGGAAGAAGTAAAATCTGTTTTGGAAAGTTTTGGAATTAAAGGACAAATAACTTTCAACAAACTAATGGAGGCTGATAATAAACGTGTTAAACACATGAAGCACAAATCTTCTAAGATGGCGTTAAAACAGCGTAAAAAACAAACAAAAATTAAAAAAGGCATAGTGGATGTTGAGGTTTCAAATGAAAAACAAACTTCATATATACCTGGTGGTTTTTAAACATTATTTTCGAAATTAAAACTTTATTAAAAGTCTCGTTTCCCAGTTTAATAATTTTCGAGATATTACACATTTTAAAACATGGTTATTTAAAAATGGTATGGATTTATGAACTGAAATTTTCAGAACACTTTTATAAGACATTGATAAATCATTTCTCATAGGATTTTGTAATATAATGAGCAAATTTTAGATTTATATGAAATTTAGTACTTATTTGAGTGACTCAATAAATAAACTCTGAAACATTTTGCATAACTTTGGAGTTATCGAGGCAAATCAAAAAATCCTATGACAAATAAAAATATTATATATAATAAGCATTTCTGCAAAATGTCAAAGCTGTAGAGTTATTATTTAGTGAGATATTATGTTTTCAAATTTACCCCATTGTTGAGGTTTAACTAATTTATTTTTGGATAATCAAGACAAAAAAATTTTTGAATGATTTTTTATTTTAATTTTTTAAAATAGAATCAAGTTTTACAACAAAATATCAATAAATAGCTTAAACTCAAAAAATAAATTATTTCTAGGGTTACCACTTTAATAAAGTTTGATAATCCATAAGTTTGAAACCTGTCAATCAGTTCTTGCAGACCAGAGGTTGTTGGACTTAGCAAAATTACATCATCTGCGTATGCAATGACACCAGTATAGATACCATTTATTGTTGAACCTACTTTACATTCTGAGACGATTTCATTTAAGATATTTTTAGTATAAATGCAACACAAATGTGGCGATAGAATAGACCCTTGACGCACCCCGTGTGACAGACTGAATTAATTTGAGGTAACTCCATGATAGGATACGTTAGCAGTACCAGAGAGATATAGCGATAAGATTGTGTGTACTACAGATCAAACTTATAATTTTATCGATGAATATAAGTCTAGTTGATAATAGTACTAAAAGTATTTCATCAACTTGTTGCTATTACGTTTGGGGTAGGGGGCCATAAATATTGGGGCTTTTTTGTTCCCAGCCTCCAATCATCGCAAATTTTTGCAAAGCATCCTTATTTAACATAAGTATAAATATATATATATATATATATATATATATATATATATATATATATATATATATATATATATATATATATATATATATATATATATATATATATATATATATATATATATATATATATATATATATATATATATTTATATATATAATAAAGGTCTACCTGCTGAATCACCCCGTGGTAAATTATTTAGGCGCCCAGTTTTTTTAATATTATTATGCAAATAAAATATAATGCATAAAAATTACTTTTTGGAATAAATTTAACTTTCCAAAATTCTTTTTTTTTTTCTTCCTGAAATTAAATAAACTTTTCGAAATCTAATTTTATTTTCGAAACTAATTTAGGTTATCAAATATTGTTTGGTTTTTTTAAAATTAACTGCACATTTCGAAATAATTTTTTTCAAAATTAAGCTCACTTTTCGAAATTCTTTTTTTTCTTTCGAAATTATTTCATTTTTCGAAATACACTTTTTTTTTCGAAGTTAATTTTACATTTCGAAATTCTGATTTTTCTTTCGAAATTAATTTCAGTTTTCAAAATACACTTTTTTTTTTCGAAGTGAATTTTACTTTTCGAAATTCTGATTTTTCTTTCGAAATTAATTTCAGTTTTCGAAATACACTTTTTTTTCGAAGTTAATTTCACTTTTCGAAATTCTGTTTTTTCTTTTGAAATTAATTTCACTTTTCGAAGTTCAATTTTTTATTTCGAAATTAATTTTACATTTCGAAATTCCTTTTTTATTTCCGAAATTAATTTGGCTAGTTCGACTATTTTCATAACTTTATAGATTTGGAAAAAAAAGGAGTAATTCGGTACGGTTTTAATCGAAAATTTTCGAAACTTGCAATTTCGGTAAAGAACCCTAATTTTTATGTTTAATATCGTTTTAAATTACACGAAAATAGCGTAAACATTTTTTAAGGTCTGCGATTTTAGTGAAATCGGAAATGTACTTTTGAACGACAGGATATAGCACTAACCGACAGGATATTGCACTAACCGTTTCTGTTAGGTATGAATTTTTTTAAATTTTTTAAAATTACATAATTAAAATGCCAGCCTATAATTATAATAATAATTATAATAAGAAAAATAATAATTACGCTCTTGAAGATGTTTAGCAATATGTCTCTGATGGAATAACAAATTATAATAAAAAAATGTTAGCTTTGTGGTATGTGTATATATAACCCACTATTTAAGTTAAACTTTTATATAATTTATGAATAAGAGTTTATTATTATTGTATATTTTATATTATTTTATGTTTCTGAAGTTAATTTTGTACTATGCCTCAGCATCTCAAAATCCGCAGTTGTTTTGGGACTTCCTTTTTATGTATTGACTTATTTGTCAATTTTGCTCAGAACTGTTAGTCAATTTTGTCATTAAGTATTACTAGAAATATTTATTGAAAACAATCTAAGATTAAATTAACTGTAAATTTATTATGGATTTGAACCTAAATTTTAGAAAGTGACCCTAGGTACAGTTTAAAAAAAGCTTATTGTACCTAGGGCCACTAATTTTTAAACCCTTCTATTTGATGAAATTTAATATTTTGTAGTCAATATACTTATACTAATACAAAGTAATTAGTATAGAGATGTGATTTGGGTATTGAAAATATCTGGCTATAGGTACACAAACTTCCCCTAGATCTTATTGGACCTCTTGCCTTAACAAAACTTGAAAAAAAATATATTATTGCACTTACTGGCCATTGAAGTAAATATACTGAAAAATTAACAATTTATGTAACTACTTTTTTTTATAGATTTTTGGTACTTTTTAAAATACTCTAAAATTTTAGATTATTTGATAAAGTCTGCTTATTTTCCTCAAACCATTCAACAAGAAAAAGGTTCAGAGTTTAAACTGGTAATGGTAAAGCTTTAAAAAAAACTGTTTGTTAATTATAGTATGATTGTAAAAAGGGGATGTCGAAGTTGAAATTTTTCTAAAGTTTTCTTTAAAGTTTGTCAATACAGTTTAACGACAAGGCCTTAGACATTTTAAGAGACTCATCTGGCTTGCTTAATGACACCACAAAGTTTGTTTTTATGTCATTTCTCTAAAATATATAGGTTTCCAAGTTTAAAATATCTGGGTTTTTTGCATTTTTAGTTGTTTTAGTTCAGGTGGTTTTTAGAAAGCATAGAGTTGCACATGAAAATGAATGTGATCTTTTCTTAAAAGGAAATGCAATAGCATTCTGTAGCAGTATCAACTTAAGTTTAATTATATAAAAAGATAATAACATGAGGTAACATTACCTGAAATGTATTAAGAATGGTAAATTAGAAATGTTTCTTTTGTTACTGTGTTATACTGTCATAAAAGGTGTGCCTTTAGTACTCATGGTTGTGAATGTATCCTAATATTTCTGCTGCCTATTATTTTTGTTTTTATTACTTATTTGGATATTTAAATTCAATCAATATAGGTAAATAAGTTTTTTTTTTTTTTATTGTTGGTTTGTTTTAGTTAATATTTAAAAATATGTTTTAGTTAATATTTAAAATGTTCATTACACATTTTATTTTTTTAAGTGTATTATAGATGAATAAAGTTATAGAGTTTTTCATTTTATCAGCTAGGGTTATCAATATAAGATATAGTTAATAGGTACAGTTATTAAAGTCAGTTCTTTATTTACATACATTTTTTGCAGTTGCAGTTAACTATAGCTACTGTTACAGCTACACCAAAAGTAGTATTTAAAGTTATGGCTATTTTTAATTATAATGAGATATTTGATCAATTGTTTATAGAATATTGTAAAAGTATAGAATATTTTGTCATGTTGGTACCATGGCTGTTTTAACATTTTTAAAATTTATATAATTTAAAAGTTTAAATCCTTCTGGCACACAATTAGAGTTCATTTTGTAAATCAATTCAATGACATATATTGATCAATGTATTTATTAAGTACTCTTCTGGCACAAAAGTAGGCATTTTTATTATAATTATTTTTTATTCATTGCAATTTTATGATACTATTTACATTATACTATTTACATTATACTATATTTCTATACTATATAGGATTGTAATTCCATGTGGAAAGATCGAATTTCTTCCAAAATGCCCAAGTTTCAACTAAGTTAACTTTTTTCAAAAAGACTACCAAAATAAAATGGTCTTTAAGACCATTTTATTTTGGTATTTATATTGTGTAAGGATTATTTGATCTTATTTTCAAAATAAAGTTTTAGTGTAGCATGAAGTGTGTCGTTTCTTTAATGTCATTTTTATTTAAAACATTCAAATAGTAAGAAATAGTAAGCTATTATTGTGCTATACATACATTAAAAGTTATAGAGTTGAGAGAGGGCTGTAACTACAACTAAAGCAGCCTCTTTGACTGTAGTGACTTTTGGCCTTGAGTAGGTAAATTAACACACAAAATAAAAATAGACACGAATTAATAAATTCACTTCTTTTCTTTTTTCTACGATAACATTAGAAGAGTGTCCTTACTATTTATCTGCGTTGCAATTACAAATTTTACAATTGTTGGGTTTAAGGGTTAAATATAAATAATTTAACGTGAAACATTTTGCTAAAATAAACAGTTAAATTATTTAGGAATATAATAAACTTTCTTGTGAAATGACTATTTTATTTGATATTATTAATAAGGGTGAATGACCTAAAAAAAACCTTTTCTTAAAAAATATGTTTCTTGTCATACTATACGATAAAGATATAAATTACTGCTAAAATATACGTCGTGAGTTAAATGTTATTAAAAGTAGTAAATTATCACAACAAAATTGCTGTAAAATAATAACAATACGCATCACAACGTAAATGCTTTTAGTTCGGTTCACGTATTTTTTTTTTTGATTTGATCGTCTGGGTTAACGAAAAATGCATTGATTGTTCAATTTTTCTACTTATTTAACTATTTACTTATTTAACTTGACTTAATGATACGTTAAATAAGTATCCGTAAACTAACGCATGCCCAGAATATGATTTAGTCTACTTATTTAACGATCTACTTATTTAACGTGACACCGGCATACGAAACGAAATTGTTTCGGACTAGAGTAATTATAAGTTTTAAACCAGTTAAAATTGGGAGTCATCTCAGGAAATATTTTTTTTTTTTTTATTTACACTTTGCCGATAAAAAAAAAAATTTACAGTCGTAACTAGGGATGGCAAAAATCCCGGAAATTCTCAATCCCGGGATTTTGGGATTACAAATTTGTCCCCGGGAAATCCCGGGATATCCCGGGATTGAATGAAAAACTTACAATCATAGAAGATAAAGCCTGCGAAGAACTTTTAATTATCAAACACTATTATATGATTAATTTAACTGATGAAGTAAAGTAATTTAAACTATAAATAACACCTTTAAACGATAACACAAAATAACAATGTTTAAAAATAATATAAGTATACATTAATATATAAGAGTTATAATTCGTTTTGAAAGCTCCACCTTAAAAAACTCAAAGCGTCCATCATTTCATCGTTTAATCGTGTTCGATTTTTAGAGCATAAAAACCCAGCGGTTGAGAATGCTCGTTCAGACTCTACACTTGTTGGTCGTATAGATAGAATATAGTTATACACTTTTTGAAGGTGATCACCTCTTGTGCCACCACTTTCAAATAAAAACATTTCTTTTTGAATCTTAGAAGTTATACTTTCTACCCTTATAGGTGTTGTTCGTATAACTATTTTTTTTCATAACTTCGTTTAATTGATCACTAAATGTTTTGACTTTCTTATCACCTTCGTCGCTTCTTAAAACCTGGTTTAGCTGAACATCACAACTGCTGTCTGCTGCTGATGCTATATCTGCGGGATGAAAACGCTTTATCATGCTTACTATAATCTTTTTATTTTGATTACTTGTATTTGGTACAAAAACATCTGTGATTTTCGTTGATGTAACCTGGCCATTATGAAGATAATAAACTAAGCTACTTAATGGTGTTCTCCTCTCTTTAATTCGGTGACTCAAAGCAGCATACAGTTTATTCCCGATTTCAGATTTTTGTTGTTTTATTTTGGTCAACATAAACTCTAATGCAATGTCAGCTGTAATTAAAGTTGCGTCTCGTCGACAAAGTGCTTCCACAGTGGCTTTAACAGGAGTCAAAAGTCCTACTAAATCAGATACAATTTTATATTCATTTTCGTCCATCTTAATTGAATCGTCAATTTTGGAATCCAATTCTAAATCTAGAAATGCCTTTTTAACACAATATTTTAATTTGTCAAATCTTTCAAGCATAAGCAATAAGCTGCTCCATCGGGTTTTACAATCCATAATCATATGGATGACCTTTCCAAACTCAATTTTTACTTACTTTTGTAAATAATTTTCATTTTTGGTTGGGGACCTTTTAAAGATTTTTACAATTTTCCTGACCTTTGTTATAACAGGTCCAAAAACTTGGTGTTTAATAGTAACCTCAGAGGTTTCATTTAACAAAAATGAATTATTTGAATCTTGAATACAATCTTCCTCTTCAGAAGCATAGTCATTAATACAATCATTATATTTTTCTTCATCACTGTGGTTCTCTAAACTTGCAAAGGTAGTGTGCTCATCATCTAAAATTTCATCGATTTCCAAGTAATTGGGGTCATTTTTATAACGAACTGATATTACTGCCAGCTGTAGAGCGTGGGCAAAGCATAGTTGTTGATCACTTTCTATAATTTTTCCAAGTTTCTTCATGACGTATGCACCATCCGTGGTAATACCAATGGTATCGTCCTCAAGTTTTATTTTAAAATTGTTGATTTTTTCGTTTAGAAGTGAAACGCACTTTTCTGCTGGCATAGGTCCTAAAATGCGAATCAAACCTAAATTCCAATAACTTTTCAACTCGTGTACGTTCACATTCATGTATCTGCAGTTTCCAAAAGAAATCCACTCATCAAGCGTTAAGGAAAACTTGAAGCCTCTTGATATTTGATCAATTATTTCCTTTATAACTAGTTTTTTAACCTGTTCATAGTAGTCTAACACCATTTTTCGAATAGTGTTTCGTGATTTTGGGACATTTTTAAAGCCTCGTGCAACTAACCCAGCTCGTATATCAGAAGAGTTGCAAATTGTATTAAATGATATACCATCTTTTGCTGCCATATGGGCAAATACTTCAGGTAGGCATTCATCTTTTTTTGATGTTGTTGGAAAATAACTTGTGATTTTCGGTTTTTTATTTTTCGGTTCTAATAATTCTTTTGAAGTTGAAGGTGTCGTGGATAAACTTGTTTCCTGCGATGTTAATTTAATTTTATGTATGGAAAGTAAATGGGTATGAAGACCTTTCGTTGAACCACCAGCAATTTTTAATATTTTTTTGCATGTAATTACTTTGCATAAGGCTGTTTCATCTGCTCCTTTTAAAAAATGTTTCCATATGAGATTTGTGCTGTTGAATTCAGCGTAGTTAGTCATGATATTAGGCTAATTTCAATCTTATTGAAAAAAAAAAATTATATTTTAAGCTATTTATTGACTAATTATCTTTAATCATAATTCAAAATGAACTAATCTGAAATCATCTAATTTTAATAACAAGATAGATACTCTTTCCTTTAGAGAACTTATTTTTAGAACATGAAAAAAATAGTTTATAAAATACCGACAATAGTACGCAATGCTCTTTTATAGAGGTTTTAAGTTGAAGTTATTTTTACTTCAGATTTTTTTTAACCACTCTTTTGAGCAGTGACACGAAATAGAAACCGTTGAAAACGAATTTAAACCGCATCTTTTTTCATTTTTTGACCATTTTTCTAAATATTAAAAACTTTCAAAAATAAAGGGGGTCCTAACTTTATATGGCTATATCTTTTGAGCGTTAAAATATATTTTTAATATTACTAATTACAAATATCATATTAATGTGATAAACACGATAATTAGTCTCAATAAATTACGTCGATCGTCTGATAATTTGTTTAAATTAAACTATTTGTTAGAGTATTGCTTTACAAGATTTAAAAAATCTACTACGGAAAATTCTAATTAAAAGCATTTTTGTACAAAGTAAGTCTACAAAAAGCAAGATTTCATTCAGAAATGTAATAATAAAATTCAATAGGAAATGGATATGTTTCTGTTGTGTTTATAAAGGCAAAAAGTGTCTATCTTTTGAGAAGAATGATCCAAAAAAAAAAACGTTCAAAGTGACCCAAAAAAATACTGATCCAAATCTTGGCGATTTAATTACTTATCCTCACAATCTGAAAACACTTTTCCAAATCATCACAATTTGAAAGCACTTTTTCAACACCTTCAACTCAATCAATTCAAGTTTACCTTGGCTTCTGACCTCAAATTAATCAACATAATCATTGGATTATCAGTAAGTATCTTATTTCCCTTTTATTTTTTATTTTAAGTAAGCAATACCTATAAGTTATTTTCTAAAGTGAAGGGTCAAGGTGGAAAATACTCGTGTTGCTATTGTGGTGGGTCGAGGATGAAAAAAGAGTTCAAAGGACTTTCGAATCACTAGCAGATGAATTCGAAAATTTGATAACAAACCTCGTGTACAGATGCAATATTATAAAAATGTTACTTATCCATGTCTGTTGTATGAGAAATTGACTGAAGAAATTATCAACATAATTACACCACCTGATTATGATATTTATGAACACCATGTTAGTAAAATTATTGATCTTCTCTTTACTGATAAAAATCTGATGGAGATTCTTGAAAAGAAATAGGTTATCAGGCATGGCTATAAAGGTGGTGGTTTTGATGGACCTAACTGTGCCAAAGTTTTAACATCATTGGACGAAATGACACTTTATTCTCCATTCATGGACGAAATGACACTTTATTCTACAATTGAAACCCTGAGGAGGTTTAAAGAAGGTACTTCAGCGCATTTTAAATTTTTTAACACTTCTTAGAACGTTTTTAATTCAATTAATACAGATAGGGGACAATTGACCTACCAGTCTTAATAAAACTAGGAGACTCAAATACGTTAATACTATTATTTTCAATAGCAAGTTAATTTTGGTTAAACTTTGTTTGATCTAGTAGCTGAATACTATGTTGGGATGAAAGACGATGTTTGCAGTAATGTAATAATAAAATCAATTTCTTATTTAAAATATCCGCTCATGCATATTTTTACTTTGTCTCTTGAACAAGGAATCTTTCCTGATAAACTTAAACTTGCAAGGGTGGTACCAGTCTTTAAATCTGGATATGATACCAGCATTTCTAATTACAGACCAATCTCAATACTACCATGCCTTTCAAAACTATTAGAATACATTATGTATCATAAACTATTTACCTTTCTAGAAAATAGCAATATTCTTTATAACAAACAATATGGATTTTAAAAAAATCACTCCACAGATCAATCAATTATTCATCTTGTTCAAAATATTTTTCAGGCACTTGATGAAAATAAATATCCGCTAGGTGTATTTATTGATCTTAGCAAAGCGTTCGACGCTGTTGGTCATTATATTCTATTAAATAAACTAGAAAATTACGGGATTAAGCACTCAAATTTTAAATGGTTTCAAAGCTATTTATCTAATAGGAAACATTACATTTCATATAGCTGCGGAAAAACTGATAATATGACTATAAAATGTGGTGTTCTACAAGGTTCACTTTTAGGACCACTCTTATTTTTAATTTATATTGATGATTTAAGCAAATCTTGTAAGTTGCTAGACACTATTTTGTTTGCGGATGATACAAATTTGTTTCACGCTTGTCCCGATATTAAAATGTTGTTTAATTCAGTTAACATGGAACTCATAAAACTCACAGAATAGCTTAGTGCAAATAAATGATCAATTAATTTAGATAAAACAAAGTATTCTTTTTTCCATCGCTTTCATGAACGCGGTAAAATCCCTTTAAAACTTCCAAAACTTTATATTGGCAGTAAATTTATAAAAATAGAACAATCATTAAAATTTTTAGGAGAACTCCTTGACGAAAACGTTACTTGGAAAAATCATATACATTATCTTGAAAGTAAAATCTCAAGAAATATTGGCCTAATTTATAAAGCAAGGCCATTTTTAAATCAAACTAGTTTAAAATTGTTATATTTCTTCTTTGTTCATTTTTAGCAACTGATTTTTCATTATCCATTAGAGGACCAAAAGTATGGAATAAAATCCTATCTAATAAACTTAAAACTCTTGAAACTCTTGACGAATTTAAAGTAAAATTGAAGCAAATGCTCCTAGTTAGAGATGGAGTGCTTGACTTTTTAGGGTGACACAGATAAGTTTTTTCGATTTAGTTTAAAGTTTATCTGTGTCAACCCTTTTATGGATTTGGTTGAAGCATGCTTAAATACATATAAATATATATATACATATTTTTTAAATGGAAAGGTTCAATTTCTTCTTAATTCTTTGTTTTATTAATAAATTTAGTATTTAATCTTAATTAATTAAAAAAAAAAAAAAAGTTGTTAAAAACCTTTTTTTTTATTTTTATTTTATTGCAAGTTTTACTTTGTGCAAATTTATAATAATTTTTATATACTTATTTATTTAATATTTATTTCTAAGAGTTTGTTATTTTACTTTTTATTGATTATTTTATTAAATTAAAATAACATTTTTTTTTTTTTTTTTTTTTTTGAAATTCTTTATGATCCTGTAACTTTTTGTTTTCGTTTCACCTTTTTAAAAATAAAGTCTTATTTTTATATATATTGGTAACATTTATATACTCTATACGAAATTATTTATTTTTTACGGAATCAATCTCTGGGCTTGGCAATAAGACAAATTCTGTCTTCTTCTTTCCCTGGTCATCTGTATATTGGAAATATTGGTTGTATTTCTATTTTTATACGGCAAAAACGGAGAGGAAAAAAATATATATTCTACAAATTTATATCGATATATCCTACAAGGAAATAATAGACAAATTTGTGGAGTTCATGCTTCACTTAAAAGTGTATGTCCATGATGTATTCGCAATGAAGATTTCACTTGGATGGAAAGTTCACATAATCAGGTTCCATCTCAAGGAGTATCTCGATAGGCAGAAATCCCGTTTGGTATTACATCAGAATAAACATCTGAAGCATTACATAAAAACTTAAAGAAGACACTGAAAAGGTTCGTTGTGTCTATGAAAAACGTCCATCTCGGTAAAAATCTAAGAGCTATGGTTGTTGAATACAGTTCAACGAAATTGTAAGAAGGTTTTTCAAGAATATATTTAGATTGAAAAATTACATAGTTCTTTTTCATTTTTGTAAAATATTATAATCTTTAAAACACTGTTTGTGGTATTTCATTTGTCTGATTTGAGTTATCGGAGATTTATTCATGTTTTGCGTGTGAAAATTTGTTGCATTCCTAATAGATTTTTGTCAAGAAGATAATTGCAACTATTATTTTGCTAGTATTTATTAAAATGAATTTTTTTTTGCTAAAAATCATGGCAGTCAGATCACATGGGCAGGAATACCGTTGAAAAATGACCCCTGCATCCCCCTGGTTGAGTGATATTAATTTTTGAAAAACAAATATTCTTTTTCTTGAATTCAAACATAAATTGTAATTAGGTTTCAAATTTTATCAATATGTATTTTGACGCTCAAAAGATACAGCTACATAAAGTCTAGGACCCCATCATTTTAGAAAATGTAAATTATTTAGAAAAATGGTCAAAACATGAAAAAAGCTGCGGTTTTTAGTACGTTTTAAACGGTTTTTATTTCCTGCCAACCTGCTCGAAAAGAGTTGTTATAAGAAATCTGAAGTAAAAGTAACTTTAACTTAAAACCTCTATAAATGAGCAGCGCAAGGCGCCATATGACTGCTAACTATACAAAAGGTTTTTCAAAAATTTAAAATTGATAAAACTAGAAAGTTATTGGATAACAAAATCTTACAATATTTCTTCTTACAAATTATTTTGCGGTAATTTTTAATTCTATATACACGTTCACACTTATAGTGTGAACTTGATATTGAATTTAGTATGTCCTTATGTGAAAATTGTACGGATTAATTGCTAAATTCAATTTTGTGCAAAACAGAAAACTTTGAAATTATCAGTATAATACTTGCTGTGTTTTCATTAACGCTATGACACCCATTTCATAACAGCAACGAGATACAATTTAATAAAAAGTTGTCCAATTTATTTTTAAATTCAATTGTTGAAGTCAACTTTACTAATTTACTAGGTAAATTATTCCAATCGTTCGCTGCTCTATTCGTAATAAACTTGTTTTGGGGTTTATTTTTACATATTCCTCTTAAATAATTCATACTGTGACCACTTGTTGTGGCATTAGATTTAAAAACTAGTCAATTTCACAGTTTAACACAGATAATATCTATAAAAACTTTGAACATCTGAATCAACTATGAATATCAGTTCCCTCTTTTTTGCCTTTATCCCAACGTTGCTATGATAACACAATCATGCCTGTTACCCTGCTTTTATAAATATATACCAAACTTAAACAGAGAACTTGATTAGAGTTTTAATATATACAGTACAAAATTTCCAAATACTTCAAAAACTAAAAACATGTGTTTAATCATACCAAACATAGAGTTTGCTTTAAAGATGCATGCAATTAATAGTTATTTCCATTTTAGGTCATTTGTAAAAACCACACCCAAATCTTTTTCGCTCACTTTTGCATTTAACTGAATATTGTTAATAAAATAATTGCTTACGATGTTTAAACCGTAATGCGTTACAAAATATTTTATTATACTTAACTCAGCCATTTTTTAGACCAATTAAAAATTATTTAAATTGTTTTGCAATAGTGAACCATTATTTGAGGAATCCAAATTTAATATGACTTTAATGTCATTGGCATATAGATTACAATCATTCTTTATTGTATCAGATACATCGTTTATATAAGCAATGAATAGTATTTACTATTAATTGTTGAATGATGTTCTTAGAGGTGTTTCACAAGGATCATTACTCGGACCTTTACTTAAAGGTCCGAGTAATGATCCTTGTGGAATTTCACCAAGAACAGCATTTAACAATAATAAAATATGATTCAGGAGCACTCTTTGTCTCTAATCAGTTAAGAAAGCGACATTGGTTTCTTACAAAACGGTATTGGTTTTTGAAGCTGTTTATTAAATTTGTCAGTATTCTGTGCTGCAATAATTTTAAAAAGTTCACACGTACAAGTATTTTTTTTTTTTTTTCTTTTGTGGTTACTTAGGTGCTCCCTTAATGTCTTATCACAAAGCACGGTAAAAGGTTTTTAAGTTAATTCGAAGTTATACTTTGTGTTGTATTTTCATCGGAATTGTAATTTTAATATAAGTTTTCTTTCTCTTATATTTATTTGTTAAGAAATATCTGGTCTATATAAAGGGTCACATGTATATATGACGCATGCGTTGGTGTTAAGCTTATGATTGATATCATTGCCAAACAACTGAATGAAACAATCCCGCAAAAATCCCCTAAAATTTTTGGAAAATTTTTCCACCTACTCTAAGATTATTAATACCCCCCTCCCCTCCCGTTTATTTTCTTTACTTGTTATCAACGAAAAATTTATATCTTAAATCTAAAACAAACATACAGTGAAAATCGATCTTATATATTAAAAATAATTATTTCAGTCACCGATAAAGTCAAAAACTTTCAGTGTATATAGGCTTTAAAAATCGTCGACATAGTAAACCTCGATATGTCAAAAATAAAATGTGAAAAAAAAGGTCGAAATTGAAAAATGAACAAAAATATCGATGCGTCCAAAACTTTGATTTATTTCTCATCTAAGTTTAAAACTTACATCACCATATTAAACCCAATTTAAATTTTGATAAAACAGCTGTTTGAAAACGAGCATATGACTCTAAGCCACGCTAGAGTTAAATAGTTTTACGCGTGTTTTCTAAATAATATCTATTAGGATTTGTAAACTGAAAATTAAAAAAAAAAATACTTATTTTGTAATATGGCATCCGATCGGAAGTTTTTCCAAACTGATTGAAATAAATATAGTTTAGAAGAAAAAAAATTCCCTCCAACTTTTAATTAAAACTCTCAACACCTCCCACCCTACCCTCTTTTATCAAATCTGGACTAAAATTCAAATTTCTCCCTTTATTCTCACCCCCACCTTGTATTAAGGACTCGATGGTAATAAGAGGTCAAATAAGCAATACTGGTACGGGAGGAGGCGTAAACATCCATGTTAAATGCACTTCCGTAGTGCTCTATGATAAGACCGTTAGGTCTCCTTGGAAAATAAAATGCCACCATATACATAAAATGTTAGAAAATAATTTTTCATCAGTTTCTTCTGGTTATTATGGTGCTCCAACAAGACCAATCGGTTTTGTCGCGGAAGAGCATTTAAGGAGAAATTTCACGCCACCTTACATACTTAGACCAGGTGCCGTACCTTGGACCCCTCAATTATAAGCCAGCACTCCAGTCACTGCGCCACGGCTGATTAAATTCAGCTCTGATTCAAGTCAACAACAAATAAATAAAATACATACCTGAAAAGACGTAGTTATAAAATCGATCGAAAAAACAGTAGGTTGAAAATACAGTAGGTTGAAAATACAGTAGGTTAAAATTTCAGTAGGTTGAAAATTCAGTAAGTTGAAAATGCGGTAGGCTTAAAAATTAGTAGTTCATGTTTTAATTAGTAGTAAGTGTGAAAAATCAAAAGTTGTAGGTTGAAAATCAAAATTGTCATATTCGATGATTTTAGAAATTTCAAAATAATTCCAGTTAAAGGCAATCAAAAAATATAATGCATCAAAGTTAAATTTTTAAATTTATTTCATGCACAATACGAATTATAAATGATAAGCATCAAAAAAGTTTTGTAAAGATTTTTTCAATTATCAGTTTAAACCGTTTGGGAATCTTTTGAAAACCCGTCAAATCCCTAGATCCTTCAGCCCTGATAAAAACCAAATAAATACCAATTAAGCAAATTTGCTAGATTTATATACCATATGGGATCCGTCCGGAAACCAAAACAATTACCGTTAAAATCCCGTTCCCTTAAGCCCAGACAAATACCATACGGTACCCGCCTGTCAATGTTGACTGGGGTATAATTCAACAAGAAAGACTTTTGACAGAAGGGTTGAGAAAGATTAGGTGTTCATATTTAGCATTTTAACTTGATTTTTATTTTAAATAGTAAATATATCAATTCTTGTGTGTAATATATTGTTTTATTTATTTATTGTTTTATTTGTGGAAATCTTGTTAACAAGTTGGTTTTTAAGACAAATTAATTATGCTGATTTCAAATATGTGACTCATTTTTTATCATCACGTCAAATTGTAAAGATAAATAGGTTCAAATCTTTAGTATTTAGGGTAAAGTCCCTTATATAGTCGAAAAAAAAATTATTTAAAAAAATTATGCAAAAAAATGCTAAATACTCTTAAAAAATTTTAACAGAGTGTTTTTTAGCAATTAAAAAAGTATTAAAAAGATTATAAAATTATGAAAAATGATTTAAACGGATTTACCCTTAATTTTTTTTATAAAACAAGAAATGCAATAGCGTTATGCAAAATATTAAATTAAAAAAAGAAGAAAAAAGATTTATTTTTTATAAAGGCAATGTAAAGCACGCCCAATTTGTCAAATTAATAGAGTTTCGTTCAAGGTATTTTCAATATTTCGTGAAGCGTAATGAGAATAAAATTGTAAAAGAGCAATATTTGTTAAAAGTTATTGTCAAATAAGCAAAGAAGATTATGTAGAACTTCAACAAAAACTACAAGATACAGCATTGACAACAACTTGCAGTTGTTTCAGATTTAATTAAGATCAGGCTTAAGTATAATTGGACTTGTTATCAAAGATTTTCAAATAACGTTATTTTAGAAAGGACCTTAGAAAGAGTAAAATATAACAATGATAAACAACAAAAATGTTTTTAACATAAACTTTAGTAGATTTTATTAGACTTTTTAATTTAAAAAAAAAAGTTTTATCAGTCAAATTTAATAAAATAGTCAAAGTTTGATAGTTTACTACCAAGAATATGGATAATCTGTAAGAAAGCATGATTAAAATACTATGATCCAGTTATAATTTTTCTCTCTTTTATTAGCAATTTTGAAGTAATTTACTCTAAATGATTTACGCGAAATGATTCTGGTAAAAGAGTAAACTCTCTTCACTTTGGTGAAGATTTTTATTGAATGATTATGACATGTATTAGATAATATTTAATAATACATTTTATTTAAAAAGATTTGTAAAAAATCCGAAAATAAATTCAATCATTATCATTCAATGCTGCCAAGTAGTGACTTCCAGATGAATATGAAAGTAAAACAAATTTTTTATTGAAAATAGGTAGCAATGAGCGATTTTTTCTAAAGATTGTTCTGCTATTAAAGTTTGTTATCATTCACGTTGCTACAAAAAATGTGTTAAAGGTGTGTTCAAAACAAAATTGTTAAAAAATCTCCTCATCTATAAAGATTCATACGATTTATTCTGTAGAAAAGTATAAAACTTAGAAAATATATATAAAAAGTGTAATATAATAATACTTACTGTCACAATTGCACTAGATATTTATACCTGGTATACTCGCTAACATAAGTTATCATAAGTTGATTTTGTTTCTGATCATTGTCCCATTGAAATTTGCAGTAAATAATAAAAGATCATTATGTTTTAATCATTATATTTATAACAGAGATTTAATATTTGTTTGCCATGCATAAAATGAATACATTTGACGTTTTACCTTTATAACTAAAGTTGTAAAGGTAAAAAAAATTTGCAAAATAAACAAATATTCTTGACATAAAAAAAGTTTTTGATGCTCAGATTTTTGCAAAAGTGAAAAAATAAGAAAGAGAATTTAAATAAAAACACTGACTTATAAATAAGACTTTTTAAATATGATTTTTAAAACTCTATTCCTGGTGTTTTTAATTTTTTTAATAAAGAAATTTTTTAAATGTAAAAATACAAAATTTTTGATGTCGTGTGATTTTTTTTTATATAACTAATATCAGCTAGTTTAAAATAAAAAGGAGTGGAGCAGGGTCGTAGGGAAAGGGCGCTTAAAATTGAAAAGCCACATTTGGAGCCCTTTGTTACGGCTTAGGGTTTATTAGTAGTAATGAGGCAATTGCTTGGGCTATTAAACGGTGTTCTGAGTACTATTTATGCTTTGAGTCAAGTTCTTCAATCGAATTTAAAAATGAATGAAGTACCAAAAACTATAAAACACAAAAAACCATCATCTTCACCAAGTTCTCTAAACCTAAAAATTAAAAAACAAGTGCATTTTTTTTGGTTTGTTTCAATTTCTTAAATCTGGTCCGTGTCAAAGTCACGGAAGTTTTTTAATAATTAAAGGAAGAATCCAGAAGTTTCCAGAAGTTTCCAGAAGCATGCAGAAGCTTCCAGAAGTTTCCAGAAGTATGCAGAAGCTTCCAGAAGTTTCCAGAAGAAGCATCTGGAAGCATCCAGTAGCATCTAGAAATATTCCGAAACATTCAGAAGCATCCAGACACATCCAGAAGCTTCCAGAAGCATCGAAAAGCAGCATCTAGAATCTTCCAGAACAGGTTCACACAGGTTCATTTTACTATATAAGAGACATGTAAATCGACATGTAATTCAGTCAGTATATGGAAGTCAATCAATCAGTATTATCAAGACAGTTTATCAAAGTGAGTTTTATCAAAGTGTTTTATCGAAGAACATCGGTACAAGAAGTAAAATACAACAAATGTTTCATAACATCAATACAGTCCACATCCAACCAAGACGTTGTGTTCCACAGAGCATTTTTGATTTACGTTACTGCCATGAGACCATTAAGCATGGTGGAGGCAATGTAATGGTCTGGGAGACTTTTTCTGCTAACGGTCTAGGTCCAATACATCGAAAAAATGGAATAATGGACCGTTTCATGTATAAAAATCTCCTGAAAAATGTTATGTTACCTCATGCTGAATGGAATATGCCAACAAAATGGGTTTTTCAGCAAGACAACGATCCGAAACACACTGCAAAAGTAGTCAAGCAGTGGTTTCAAGACAACCACCTATCGGTGATGGATTGGCCGCCTCAATCTTCGGATCTCAACCCTATCAAGAACCTGTGGGAGATCGTCAACCGCAGAATTAATCATGAAGGTGTTCGTAATAAGGATCAATTTTTTGAACAAATCCAAAAGGCCTGGGCAGCGATTCCTCAAAGTTTTATTGATCACCTGATCGATTCTATGCCTAAAAGATGCAAGGCTGTGATTGAAAACAAAGGATTCGCCACGAAATATTGTTAGCGAAATACAGCTGGGTCAACATTTTGTCGAGTTGCACTTGTATTGTCCAGAAGGAAATCAACTTTTTTTAATACTTTTGATTAATTTAATAATTTTCGTGTATAAATAATGAACTTTGTGATGAATAAAACTTGAAGAACTTTGTCTTTAAACAGTTACATAGTTATTTCTCTAAATTGAAAAAATGCAGCACTTTTATATAAAGAAACTAAATTAACATTATTTGGTTGCATTCGTTTTGTCCGATACTGTATATATATAAAAAATATATATTTATATTTATGTAATATATGTATTTATATATATAATATATACAATAAATATATATATATATATAAATATATTTTATTTTTTAAACTAATTGTAGTTTGAATTTGGAAAAGTTTTCTCTTTTTTTCTTAACAGTTTAGAGCTTTTATTTAATAAAATTTGACTGAATTACATATAATATACGATTTTTTTTATTTCGGAGATTTTATTTATTTATTTGCAACAAAAATCTTTGTTTATGATAAATTAAAAATCTAATGAACTCATTTTTTGTTAAAAACCACTAAAAACGAATGTTTCCGACTGACTTAAATAGGTAAAACATGCAAGAAATATACTGAATAAATATGTAGAATATGCAGGGTGTGTACATACATCGACTAAGGGTTTCATCAATTTACACAAAACTTCAAACGTCGGGATAGGTATTCGATTCTATCATCTACCGTTTCTAGTTAAATGTGAATGTATAAATTGAGTTTCCGAGATAAGGTTGTAATAAAAAAAGGAAAACTTTTATGAAGGAAGTCAAAAACAAATAGAAGAAAAGCAAATCTAACAAGTGCTAAAAAAGTAAGAATTTTAAGTTTTTTGAAGAAGCTTAAAGTTTCTGTATTAAGGAGTTGAAAATTTATTATTCAGAATGATTGACGCTGAGCTAATATCAGTTTAATAATATTACAGTTGCCAATTTGTCCTCAAATCTGACAGCAGTAATTGAGATGAGACTGAAAAATTCCAAAGTACAGATTGTTACGGGCAGTTTTATCAACGTAATCGCAAATTATTGAAAGCATCCCAACCAGCATTGTGATATGGGTACCGTGTGGGACCCGTACGGATCGTCAACTGGGACCTATGTGGAAAGCCCTCAGGGATCCCGCAGGTTTTTGGCCGCGGGATCCTTGAGGGCATCTTGAAAGTGATTGTTGATGCAATTTTGTTCCCCGAAGGGCAAGAACAATCTTGCCCTTCGGGGAACAACAGAAGACATCAACCAACAAAACAGTGGCATTTTTCTGAGCTTAATTGAGTTGATTAGTCATTATTATCATTTAGTGGCTGAATACATTGCGTCCGTTAAAGCAAAAAAAACCACAACATCCTAATTTTCTCCTCGAATTCAAAATTAGCTGATTGAGTTACTTGTGCAGAGTCAAGTCAAGAACGAAATTTTGTCAAACATCAAAGAAGCTAAATACTACTCTGTTCTGTTCGACTGCACTCCAGATGCCTCCCACAAAGAGCAGATAACTCAGATCATCAAGCATGTCCAAATCAGTGATGAAACCTGCACAATTAAGGAAAGCTTTGTGGACTTCATTGAATCTCACCAAAAAACCTTCTTGCAACAGAGATAACTGAAAAATTGGAGAAGGATGGTCTAAACATTTCCGATTGCTGGGGCCAAGGCTGTGACAATGGAGCCAATATGTCTGGAAAATACAATGGCGTCAAAGCTCACATCCATTCTTTTAACGAGTCAGCAAGATTTGTTCCATGCATAGCTCGCACTTTAAATCTTGTTGGTGTTTATGCTGCTGAGGTTTCCCAACTCATGATTACGTTTTTTGGAAAGGTTCAAGTTATCTTTAACTTTTTTTCAAGATCCGCGTCAAGATGGTAAAAACTGATGAAAACGTTGACCATCTCATTAAAGGGAAACAGTGACACAAGGTAGTCTGCCAAAAAAGAGGCAATCACACCATTGCACAGACAAATCAAAGACGTTCTTCAAGTTTTGGAATCCATTATCCACAATCCCATGACAAATGCTGTCACAGTTAGCAGTGCAAAAGTACTTCTCATTCAAATTGATTTTAGTTTTTTGTGTTTGTTGGATTTCTGGTGTCAAAGTCTTTCTATAATTGACCGGGAAAACAATCTGCTTTAATTAAAAACCATTTCAATTGACATTGCCGCAAAAAAATGAAAGGATTGAAAGCTTCCATTCAGAATCTTTGAGATGTTGGGGTGGACAACACTATAAAAGATGCCACAGAAAAAGCTAACCAGAGCAGAATTGATGGTGGCTTTCCAATCAAGAGGAAGCGCAAAGTGAAGCGGATGGCACTTTATGAAGCTGAAGATGACTCTTACCTTCTCACTGCAGAAACAGAATTCGGATCTCACTGCAACCTTGTGTTTTATTACGCAAATTGAGTGTCAATTTGTGGCTATGTCTATTGTATCTTCTTATTTTGACTTCCTTAGTGGGCCTTCACTCTCTAAAAGTTCAGTGTATAAACTCAAGAAAAAAGCTGCAAATTTAACTCAAATTTACAGAGTTACAAGGCAGATTTAGATTCTTCCGATTTCCAGTCAGAAATGGCAAGCTTTAAATATCAAGCTGCCGCAATGATGGACAACTTTGAAAAATCTAGCCCGATCGACATTTTGCAGCTCATTCATAAATATTTTTTGACCAATGCTTATGCCAATGAGGTCAGCAATGGGCCAAAAACGTTTGTATAGTTTGGCTATAATTTCAATTGAAAATGAAGTGGCAAACAACATTGATTTTGATGATGTCATTAGTGAACTTGCCTCAAGAAAAGCCAGAAAAGTGATATTGAACTAAAGTTTGTGCAACCTTAATGACAAATTTTACTTATAACTTGATGTGATAAATTTTGTGATCAATAAATCATTTTTTTCGTTTAATTTTCTTTTTTTTTTTTTAAGGAGGGGGAGGGGGAAGGGAGGGAAGAGGGGGCGCAATTTTCTTTTCTTGCCCGAAGCGCAAAATTAGCTCCGTACGGCCCTGATAACAAAAAGAGCACTAGCAATATCTTTTTCTGTTTGGCCACAAGTTCTGACCAGACTGCACTATAATTTTTTTTTATATTGTGCATTGTGCAGTCCAATGAAAAACAATCAACTTTCGTTAGTAAAATTATTGGAAACGTTTGCTGTTAGTAGGCTGAAAACATTTTGCGTATCGAAGCAAATATTAAATAATTTTGTTCTTTATTAGTCGCAGCATTGTTATTTGCGTGAATTTCATGTACTGTTTTTTCATTTGTGTTAGGTGGAGGATTCATTTACATATTTTCACATTTGTCACTATTCTTTTTTAGTTTATGAACTTCAATGTTAAACTCTGTATTAAATATTGATCTATACACATTTTTTTTGCAAGAATAAAACTGTCAGAAAGCAATTTTTCCAATATTTCTCATACAAAATGGTCATATTCAGATTTTCTTAAATGTATTATTTGTTTGAACTTTTGCGAAAAAAGTGGCTGTTGATTCTGGCAATGCTTTGAATATGGTGATGTGCAGAATCTTTATTCTAATTTGGGTTAGTTCGACTTGGAACTTAGCCTCTTCCATACTTTGAGGTGATCCTGTTTGTTTTTTTTTTGTTTTTTTGTTGTTGTTAATTGTTAACACTTTTTTCATCAATATATAGAGAACATAGATAAAGTTCTTTGCAAACACGTATTAGTTCGTCAGAAACTATAAAGTATTATGAATTAGTGCTTTTCTTCAATTCTGGATTTTCAGCCAAACGAAACCTTTTTTTGTTGTCAACAATTGTAGTTTGGAAATGAAATCACATTGTGTTCATTTTTTATGACCCTGCAAAGTTTACAGCCATAATTGGTTAAAACTTTACTTGATCATAATTTTCAAAATAAAGAGTGTAATGTTGCATGTAATTTGAAATTTGTTGATTGAAATTTGTTGATTGAAATTTGTAAAGTTGCATGTAATTTGAAATTTGTTGATAAATATAAATTTACATAAAAATAGTAAAAAAAATATTTTATAAACTTGTTGCTCCCACGTTAAAGGCTGGGTGGGCCAAAAATTCAGGTTTTTTTGTTTACAAGTTCCAATCACTGCGATTCTTCGCAAAACATTCTCATATGACACAAGCATGAGCATACAAAAGTTTGGAGTTTGCACAATGCCTATAGGTGTCAAAACTCAAACATCTAAAAAACTAGTATACACCTCTTAAGTAGAAACTGTGCATGTTCTGGATCAAAATAGCAAACAATTTTAATTAGTAACTCAATTTTTTAAAGATGTAGGATAGCAAAGGGTAAAAATAATGTGTGAAATACATTGATATATGATAAACGGTATGTGAAATAAACGGTGATTTAAATTGATTTGCTTTATATGTAAAATGTTGGTGGTCTTTATTCTACTAAAGATGTTTGAATTTTTGATAATTTAGCAGTGGCTACTTGGTTGATCCCAAAAAATAAAACCTAATTGGATAAGATAGAACTTTACACAAAACTTGATTGGACAACTTTACACAACTGTTGGAAACGTTGATATTGTTTTGCATTAATATGCTTTAAAGTTGATCTTTGTTTGTTTTTCATGCAGTAAACCAATCAAAATGACAGATAACTGTTTTCAAATCAATCAAGATGACAGAAAACAGTTTTTAAACCAATCAAAATAGTATGATAGTTATATCTATTTTTTCAACAGGAATCTGAGTTAATTTAAAGTTTTTTGGAAGACTATACTACATTTTTGGCAATCTTCTAAGACATACTGAAAAGTCTTTAAGTTTATAATAGGCCTTTGCATAAGTTTTTTTATTAAGTTTTAATAGCCCTATTAAAACTTTATGAAAAAGATTTCTAAGAAATTATATTAGGTAAACTTCAAAGGGCTTTTCATAAAAGGGCGTTTTATGAAAAAACTTTCTGACAAATTTCTTAAGGTAAATTTTACAAGGCTTTAGATGGATCTTTCTAACTTTAGCTTAACTAATTCAATTACTCATAAAGTTGATCTTGTACTATGTTTCACAGTTAAGTACTTGTACTATGTTTCATATGTTTAAAATAGAATAAAATGCACAAAGTGTCTTTATGATGTTTGTTATGCACACGCATACATCACATACATATGTGGACTTTTACTAGATAGATTTTAAATAGCTACAAAATTATACTGTATTTTTATAATCATACCATATTTTGAAAAAGTCTTAAAATCATGCAAACTTGCCCTTTAATTAAAAAACTATTATAATACTTCTATAATATAAATAATATAGCATATTAACGTATTGAAATCTCAAGTTTCTTTTCTACTTTCCAAACGTAACACGTGACATAATATAAATTTATTTTTTACTTGTATCTATTTAAAATAAAACTTGTAGATGATTTGAAAGAGACTTATTTTACCATTAAAGCCTCTTTTGACTACCATATATGGATATAAATATATATATCTTTATATATATATATATATAAATATATATATATAAATATATATATATATATATATAAATATAAATATATATATATGTATATATATATATATATATATATATATATATATATATATATATATATATATATATATATATATATATATATATATATATATATATATATATATATATATATATATATATATCCATATTTGGTAGTCAAAAGAGGCTTTAATGATAAAAAAAGTATTTTTCAAATCATCTACAAATTTTATTTTAAATAGATACAAGTAAAAAAAAAATGTATGTTATGTCACGTGTTACGTTTGGAAAGTACAAAAAAAACTTGAGATTTAATACGTTTATAATTTTTGAATTTTCTCAATCAAATTTTCAACATTTTTAGCCTGCAAACTGCAAAGGTTAATAAATATTTTAGAAAGTGAATGCTTTGAAATCTTTTAGTAAAAAAGTCTTCTTTGAAAGTTAATTATACCAAAATAACAAACTAAGTCAATTTCTGATTCATAAAATTTTATTGTATTAATTTAATATTTGTTGTAGCTAAAAAAGATTTAAAAACAAGTGTATGGCAGTCAGAAATTAGTATTTGGATTATTTTCCAGTTTTCATGCTGTGTGAAATTTTAAGAACATCACTATTCTAGTAAATCTTGCATAAATTACCCATAACTATTATAGCTAATGATTGTTGAGTGCTTTGTTTTTTACTGGTTGTTAACTACAGTATTATGCAAATTAGTTCGGACAGTGGTTGAATTAACTCAATTATTTGCCATAGTAAAGTTTTATTTAAAAAAATATGCCAATGGTACAAAATATGATATAGTTAATAGGAGATATGACCTCCTTTTGCTTTTACAAGCATTTGAACACGATTTGGCATGGATTCGACCAAAGTTGAAAACATTTTAGTCACTTGCTAATCATGATACTAGGTCCTAATTACAGCACTAATTAGCTTTGCCATTGTCGAACAGTCTTCTTTCAGGAGTCTTTGTTTGATTATAGCCCATAAGTTTTCAATGGGATTGATGTCTGGAGAATTTCCAGGCCAGTCTAAAATCTCCAGTCCACTATCTTCAAAGAATGTGCGCATTTTACGTGAAGTATGGCATGGTGCGTGATCCTGCTGAAAAATGCCATCTCCATCAGGAAAGTCCCTTGTCATACTAGGAAGCAAATGAGTCTCCAAAATAGCCTTGTATTTATCACAATTCATCATTGCCTCTACGTTAATGAGTCGTTCAAGGCCTTTAGCACTAAAACTACCCCAAAACATCTTCTTAGGCGGATGTTTGAGTGCTTGTTGAATATGTCTTGACCAAATCGGTTCACCTTTGACCGAAGCGGTTCACAAACTTTTGACCTGACCAAAGCGGATCACCTGACCGAAGTGGTTCACAAACTTTGACCTGTAGCCATGGACTTCAAAATGCGATTTGTCGGAAACTACTACTTTTTTCCAGTAGTCTGTTGTCCATTGAGAATACCTACGTGCCCATTGAAGACGTTTTCTCTTCATAACCAATGTCAATAACTGTTTCTTTAGAGGTTTTCTGGCAAATCTGCTTACTTCAAGGAGCCTTCGTCGGACAGTTGAAGAAGAAATATTTACGCCTGATGAGGACAAATCTCCCTGAAGGTCTGCAATTGTTTTCTTAGGGTTCTTTATACTTCCTCTGATGATAACTTTATCATCGCGAGGTGTTGACTTGCGTTTTCTTCCATATCTTCCTTGTCGCAGTGTTGAAGATTCACCAGTGTCTTTTTTTCTTTTCAAGATGTCACCAACGGTTGACTTGGCCACCTTCATTTTCTTAGAAATCTGTCTAATGCTCAAACCAGCAAGTTCTTTAAGAGCTATAATGCTTGCACGTTTCTTGGGAGTGATGTCCATTGTGAATTCGAGGTGAATAATCCGTCACAACCTCTGTCACAACTTTTCTGCACAAAGCCTGGAGTAGCACTGAAGCCACTGATGCGTTTGCTAGAATGTCTTCGTGGCAGCAAAGAGTTGCCAGACACCACTAGACTACAGTAAAACACTTATTTATCTGAAAAACAAGAGAATCTTTACTATCATAGCTAAAAGTTGGACTTATTGTGAAAATTATTCCAATTTTGCCACTGTCCGAACTAATTTGCACAATACTATATTAACTGTGAAGTTTTTAAGTAGTATAATAAATTGTTAAAACAATATAAAATATTAAAATAGTTTTTTAAATTAAATGAAAGAGAAATTAAAATTAATTATAACTAACAACTAAAAACAATTTTTTTAATTTATTTTTCGGTTGAAGAAATACTAATATATACAAAAGAATCTTTTGTATGTGGTTAACCAGTCATTAAAACAGCCTTTACCTCCTGCATTTTTTCAACGAGTTCTTCGTTCCTACCAAAAAAAATTCTGGAGTGGTTTTGGCTGACATGAAAAAGAGTTTATAAATAAGTGTGTTGCTTGGTGTATACACATGTTTCATAGATACAACGTATATATATATATATATATATATATATATATATATATATATATATATATATATATATATATATATATATATATATATATATATATATATATATATATATATATATATATATATATATATATATATATATATGTATATATATATATATATATATATATATATATATATATATATATATATTGTTACGAATTGAGTGTACTTGCCGCAAGTTATGTTTTGCTGTCTGTTTGTTGAGTGAATGTGTATTTTTTGTTATAAATGTTAAAGTTTTTGCATAGTATATGTTGCAGTGTGTTAAGGGAGCATAGTATATGTTGCATATTAGTTATATTAATCTTTAGGTATTATATTAGTCAATTTGACAATCTTAATAATGTTGGCTAGTATGTCAAATCCATCAAGCCGTTGCTATTTCACTATACTTACAAGCATCTGGTGGAATATCCCCAAAACAGCGAATAGTTGTTCTTGCCAACTTGCTATTACTTTTTTAAAAATAAGTTAGAGCTTATACTATGCAGTGTTTTTAAAATTATATAACTATGTTTATTTAATGATTAAAGATATAAAATTATTTTCATATATTGCTTTATATTTATTGGCTTACCTTACATTAGCAGGTTATTACACGGAGCACCGCGGGAGAAAATTTAACCAGACGTTCACGCATCCTTCCTTACCAATGTCGCTTATTGAATTAGAGCTGGTGTCGAACTCGGCACCTCTGGGACCTGAGCCAGAACTCTAACCACTGCGCCACGTCTGCTTTTTTAATACTTCAATTATCATCATAATAATTGCTTCTAACTTTAATATGAACAAGGACAGATAGACATGCATGAAATGTTTACAAAAAATATTTTCGCTGTTTGTGTGTGACCATTCTTCTTTCACTGCGGGTGTGTGACTTGGACGGCAAAATTATAGTCAAATAATTTAATAGTATTTCGTTTTTATAATATTTTGATATATTAAAATTTTTTTTAACAAAAAAATTGTTGGCATTATAATTAAAATAATTTAAAAAAAAAGCTCAATTACATATTTTTACTGTTAAATTATGCTAAATTATAAATTTTTACTGTTAATTTATACTAAATTCGTGCAGATTTAAACTTCATTTTTTTAAATTATGTAAAGTTACTTTTAATTATTTTAATTATCTAAAATTACTTTTAGACTGCAATTACAATTTTTATTGTCTTATAATATTAGCGAATTTTCCTAGCTATAAAGATGTACTTGGTAAGAAATCGAATCCGTTGCCAAATGTATTCATGTCACGATATGTAAGTATCTTGCAAATTGACAATCCTATTACCCACGTAATCTATCGTTTACTGAGTTACTACACTGGAGAATTGTTGGAGGAAACACAATGCGAAAATAAAGCCAAAACCTCTGTACGTTTTCTTTTTTTTGCCGTGTAATGTTGCATGATATTTTGAAATAAAATCTTGTTTCTGATGTTTACTTTTTAAAAACATTTATTACTTTTACTAATAGTTATTTTTATATATCCTATTTATTTTTTATTTATATTTCATTACTTTTATATTAAAAACATTTTACTTATTTTTAACTTAAGCTTCCTTATGTTTTCTCTTACTTTGCTGTTACCGGTCGATGGTGTTTGTTCGAACGACAACATATATATTCACCGGCGGTTTCGCCAGCATTCGAACTGCAAGATTATCATTCATCAGAATATTCAACATGAGCTGAAAGCATGTAAAACATTACAAGTTTTTATTGTTATATGATATAACTTAATTTTTAAATATTTACTTTATATACTTAAAAAAAAGATGATATGACGTTATTTTTACTTTATTATTTTTTGTAATGTTTGACTTTCAACGTTATTTTTACAGGTGGAATTCAAATATTGGCATGCAAAAGTATTTAGTTGCTAGTCCCATGTCAGAGGCGGGTGTATTGTTCACGGAATCACTATATTTGCTATCTTGTTTGCTCTGGTTTATTTAAACAACAGGAACGCTGAGGTATTGTTTATGCCGACTTCTATTATGTAATTTCGAGCGTTGAGGCTTAAACTTAAAAATAAAAAGATTTCATTGAAACTTTTATTAACATATTTTTCTTAAGTCTTTATTATAATTCTTAGTTATATTCTTATTATAGTCTTTATTATAGGTTTTTATTAAGTCTTAGTTATATTTCGGCTCAGATAATTTATAAGAAATGTCTTTAAATTAGGAGTTTTATTTATTATATGTACAAAATTTTGATATTTTGTATAAACTTGTAACACACGCATTTTAACACATTTGTATAACTCTTTTATCTATAGTCATTTTTATTACGCGTGAGAAGTAAAATTATTACTTTTAGTATAACATGAGAAGTAAAAGTATTGTATTTAGTATTTCGTAATTGGGATTTTTTAACTTAGATTAAACTAAATAGTCAAACCATGCTTTTTTAATACGACAATCTAATTTTTTTTACAAACTCGTATTAACGTTTTAACCTGTTTTAAATTGACACTGACTTTGCCTGAAGTTATCGCTCTTCTAATAAGTTGTGGTAATGAGGAGTTGAAATATCCTTATAGTCTGATTTTGTATAAGAAAAAATAATCATGAAACGACATTTTTTTGTTATACAAATTTTCTAAATGATAAAAAGCCACTAAAAAATAATATAGTAATAACTTTAAGAGAGCTACTAAATTTTGAGATTGATCGCTTTATAGTTTTTATTCTGCTTTTTACCACGCAAAAAAACATTTCAAAACTTATTGAATGCTGTGGGTTAGCACGAAAAAAAGTTTATTTATATACAATGAAATAGTGAGATTATCTTTTACAAGTAATAGCAGTTCGGATATAACTTTTTTTTTTATTTATGAAGTACCTTACCTTATATATATATATATATATATATATATATATATATATATATATATATAATATATATATATATATATATATATATATATATACAGGGTGTTCCATTAAGACGGACAATATGTATTCATAAATAAAACAGTGTTATTGATAAAAATTTATTGATTTCTTTTTTAGATAATGTAGGCTGATTCGTGGCAATTACTTGTTAAATATGATATCGGCCAAATGTCCTCCACGGCTATTATGACACACATACACCCGGTGGTCAAAATTTTCAATGACATTTCTGCATAAATTGTTGTTAATGTCATGAATATGCCTTATTATCTCATTCTTTAGCTATTGAACTGTAGTTTGCCTGTTGACATAGACATGCCTATACATATATATATATATATATGTATATATATATATATATATATATATATATATATATATATATATATATATACATATATATATATATATATATATATATATATATATATATATATATATATATATATATATATATTTATATTCAAAAACAATATATATATATATATATATATATATATATATATATTTATATTCAAAAACAATATATATATATATATATATATATATATATATATATATATATATATATATATATATATATATATATATATATATATATATATATATATATATATATATATATATATATATATATATATATACATATATATATATATATATATATATATATGTATAGGCATGTCTATGTCAACAAGCAAACTACAGTTCAATAGCTTAAGAATGAGATAAAAAGGCATATTTATGACATTAACAACAATTTATGCAGAAATGTCATTGAAAATTTTGACCACCGGGTGTATGTGTGTCATAATAGCCGTGGAGGGCATTTGGCCGATATCATATTTAACAAGTAATTGCCACGAATCAGCCTACATTATCTAAAAAAGAAATCAATAAATTTTTATCAATAACACTGTTTTATTTATGAATACATTTTGTCCGTCTTAATGGAACACCCTGTATATATATATATATATATATATATATATATATATATATATATATAAAACATAATACAGTGGTTTTTATAAATTTAGACGCACTCATATTTGAGAATAGAAATTTTTAGTTTTTTAACAATAAAACAATAACAAAAAAAGATTTTGGTTTAGTTTTTTTTTCTATTTATTAGATAAATACATACAGAATACAAAATTTAAAAAAAGTTACAAAAAAAATACAAATACTAAGTAATAAGTAGGTACAACCTCATGGTATTAAAAAAATAAGACAAATTAAATTATTCATAAATTTAGACGCACGATACATTAGGAGGCGTAATTTTTGAACCAATCAATCTTTTGTGTATCTGCCTTTTGCTTTAATACAACTACCAACTCTTTTTGGCATAGACTCAACAAGATTTCCCTAAGGACGTCCTTCAGCTGACCAAGTGTGGCAGTTTGAACCTTTGCCAATTCATGGTCAATCCAAGCCCAATTGTTTTCAATCGGGTTCACATCAGGTGAGTATGAAGGCCACGGTATTGTCTTGATATTATTATCGTAGAACCACTCTTTTGTAGATTATGCAATATGTGCAGTAGCGCCGTCTTGTTGAAGTTTCCATGGCTTATCATTGAGCATACTCAGATCAATTGATGGAATTAGGTTGTTTTCCAGAACTTCTACGAGTATTCTTGAGTTGATTCTTCTGGTGTATGTTTGACACATGCCAACACCTTTGTAATTAAAGCATGACCAGATCTCTATCTCCGCTTTGTACAGTCGGTCTAATGTACCTGGTATAATACTTTTTGTGAGCCATTCTTTTGACTGCTATATTAGATTTGTGATTGATAAGCCCAAAGTTACTCTCATCACTCCACACAATGTTTTTCAATTTTGTTCTATTGTCCAATACCTTCTTTCACGACACCATTTTAGTCTCCTTTGTTTATAATATGGACGCAGGAGCAGTTTCTTCAAAGCAGAGTAGACTACAATCTTGTATTTGATAAGTATTCGGCAGACTGTGGAATAAATGTTTTTCGCGATGTATTGAATTCTGTGGTCAGTTCTTTGTATATAATTCTTGCATTAGCTCCGACAACTCTAAAAATGGCACTATCGTCCTTTCTGGTGGTTTATAAGGGTCTACCCAGCCTCGTTTTCTCGCTGGCACCACCAGTGTGAAGAAAGTTTTGCTTCGTTGTCCAAACGCATTTCTGAGGAACTTCAATTAATCTAGCGATTTCTCTATTACTTTTTGTTCTTTCTTTGATGTGAGCAATAATTTGCCATCTTTCACCTTGAGTGATACGTCTTTTTCCCATTTTTCGCATCTTTTAGGGCAAAACTGACTTAACTTTTGTTTATTTATTAAATAATGATTAACTTATTTCAGGTAAGTCATATTTATATATGGTTTTTCGACAAAATTAATTAATTTAGGCCTATTAATGAGAAATATTGGACGAAAACTACTAATTAACTATTATTTACCAAGATTAAAGACTTTTTTTATTGTGCGTCTTAATTTATGAATATAATAAAAGCAAGCCTATAAATTAACTTTTTTGTGTTAATTGGTATAGAATGAGTAATAAACATCCTATAATAGAGTTTCACTTCCTCTAGCAAATTATATATCAAACATAGTGTTAGCACTTTTATTTTATTTTTACTTTTAATTATTTCCTAACATATATGTAAAAAAACCACTGTATATAAAATGTATACACACTTTAATACATAAGTTTACATGAGTGTTAAATGCCTATACTAATTTAAGCAATTTCTTTAATTTCTTCTAGTGGAGGGGTAATATGGGTAGTTTCTTCAATTCAGCATCTTTGATTAACTTTTAAATAGTAATTGAATTAAACGAGGTTTTACGAAGTTAAAATGATACCAATAAAATAATATTCTTCATGTATTACTAAGTTACTGCTTTAAAGAACTGCCAAGTGCTAAATAAGAATACAATTACTAAATAAATTTTGTTTTTAAAATTTGTCAACATTTTTGAAGAACTGAATCACATAAGGGCAGTATATTACTTGTTAAAGATATTTAGTTTCAGGAAAACATCAATATTTCATTAGATAAACAAATAAAGCATCATCTTATTGAAGATATTTAGTTTCAGGAAAACATCAATATTTCATTAGTAAACAAATAAAGCATCATCTTATTGAAAATATTTAGTTTCAGGAAAACAACAATATTTCATTAGTAAACAAATAAAGTATCATCTTTAAACCTATTAATATTTTTTAAAGACTTAATTAACGTGATATAATTTGTGGTAATAACTTTAAACCATTTATTAGTTTAATAAAATATTTATACGGGTTGGCTTTTCAAAGTAAATAAAAATGAAATTTTTTCCGAGTTCGTAGTTTAATTTAGCACTTGGCAGTTCTGTTAAACATTGTTTTATCTTTAATGTTTCAAAGTGTTAAATTTATTTAAAATGTTTCTACTGGTAACAGTTTTAAACCATAGATATTAACATGTAATCTCTGTCAACCTTTGTATACATTGATAGAGCAAAACTTACGTGCGAATTTTTTTGTTTTTATTTTATCTTTCTTTTAGATTGTTAATTTTTATTCGACAATTTTACAAACGCAGTGAATTTTATTTGTTTGTCCATTGAATACTAAATAATTTGTACTGACTTGGATAGAAAACAAAAATTGAAAAAAAGGTTGAAAAAATTAGGCATTCTCAAGGTAAATTGTGGCATCATCAAAGCTTCCATTTTTTTTTTCTAATACGTTAAACAAAAAAACATTTAAAAGCATTTTAAAAAAAGGTTTTTCCAGCCAAATGACGTAATTAGAACAACCGTATATGGAAAAAAATAAACTCGTATATGGAAAAAGAAAGAAAAGATATTTAAACAGTAAGATAATAAAACTGAGTTAATTTTTGCACTCCTGGCTTTTCTGTTTATTTAAAAGCAACTTTCTGTAAGAATCAGACAAAGCTAAAAAGTGACCCAATTCAAAATTGCTATTTTTTTAATATTTATACTATAAGCTCGATTCCACAATTTTCTCAAAAAATACAAATTGGTTCTCTAGATATTAGTTATTAGAACTTGACTAAATTTTTCGGAAAATTGAAAATGGTGTCGAAAGCCTTTTTAAACTCAGAAAAAAAAAACAAAGTAAATTATTTACAATGAGTATTTCACTTGATTATTGGTTATTGGCTGATTCAAGTCAAAAATTTATAAAATTGATAAAGAAATTTTTCCTTGACTTAATGTCATGCTTTAAAATACGCAAATATGATTCTTTTGTTTGTTTTCCGTGTTTTTTTAAATTTTGAGCAAATAAAAATTTTTGAGCGCAATTACACATTTTTTGTTTGGTAACGGAGTTCAAACGTAAAAGAAAACCAAATTGGCACTTAGTGGCAACCAGATTTATGAAATTATTAAAGCAAACATATGTACGCTTCAAAATATGTGAGTGTAAAAGCAAAATGTAGCAATAAAAAAAATTAAAAGTCAATTAAAAGCAAAACTTAGACTTTAAAATATAAAATATTAGGCATATTTAAAATTGCCATATATATATGCTAATTACTTACCTATTCAATTCTAACAATTTTTAAAATCTAGATGATATATAGACTTATAATATAATATTTTAAAAAGCCCAATAATTTATGTATATGTTATTTATTTCTGTCGATTTTTTAAACATATTTCTTTTTATAATTTTTTTTTCTAATTCACATTCGCGTCTACTTAAAAACTTTAAATGTATATAAACGGTTTTAAATTGTTTTATAATATCTTTATAATGGTTTGAAAGCATTTAGACATCAAAATTCAGATTTTGGTTTTTATACTTTTGTCCAACTGGCCCACTGTGTACCACCTTTCGTTTTAATTCTGTTAAAATATATTTGGTCAAAAAGATTTAGAATATCTAATGAAAAGGAGGCGAGGCGGCTAGTTTTGATCTCGACTTTGGCGGCTGGAAGTGACTGCAGTTGTCACGACGCTGACAAACTTTGGTACCCATATAAATTGTTTAATTCAAATTTTATTTATAAATTTGAAGCAGAGCTTCCAAACTTTCTTCTTACTATTGATCATGTAAAGGTTGATAACAAATTAACTTTGCAATCATTTTAACAATTAATGTTTATAATACCATATTGTCTGCAATCATTTTAATAATTAATGTTTATAAAACCAAATTGTCTGCAATCATTTTAATAATTAATGTTTATAAAACCAAGTTGTCTGCAATTATTTTAATAATTAATGTTTATAAAACCATATAGTCTGCAATCATTTTAATAATTAATGTTTATAAAACCATATTGTCTGCAATCATTATAATAACTAATGTTTATAATACCATATTGTCTGCAATCATTTTAATAATTAATGTTTATAAAACCATATTGTCTGCAATCATTTTAATAATTAATGTTTATAAAACCATATTGTCTGCAATCATTTTAATAAGTAATGTTTATAAAACCATATTGTCTGCAATCATTTTAATAAGTAATGTTTATAAAACCATATTGTCTGCAATCATTTTAATAATTAATGTTTATAAAACCAAATTGTCTGCAATCATTTTAATAATTAATGTTTATAAAACCAAATTTTCTGAAATCATTTTAATATTTAATTTTTATAATACCATATTGTCTCAATCATTTTAATAATTAATGTTTATAAAACCATATTGTCTTCAATCATTTTAATAATTAATGTTTATAATACCATATTGTCTGCAATCATTGTAATAATTAATGTTTATAAAACCATATTGTCTGCAATCATTTTTAAAACTACGTTTATATATTTTTTTTTATAAATTGAAAAAATGTTTAAATTGTATAAAAAAAAACAAGCAGTTTAATTATTATAATATGTTTATTTTTTTAAAATATTGTGATTTTTATTAAAATTTTTACAAATTTATTGCTAATGCGATGTTCGAAATATATATATATATATATATATATATATATATATATATATATATATATATATATATATATATATATATATATATATATATATATATATATATATATATATATATATATATATATATATATATATATATATATATATATATATATATATATATATATATATTCATATGCTTACTTTTAGGAGTATTATATTTTCAACTTGTACTTTTAATCATAGTTTTTGAATATCAACATAAGAATCTAGATAAATTATCTAAAGAATACAATCATTCGTTAGACATTTTACAACAGATTTTTACTATTTTGTTGATATTGCCTTTTTTCCTTCTAATTTCAAGGTACTTTCAATCCTTTTCTTTTCTTCTTCTTTCTTTTGGTTTTATTTCTTAGAATTTCAAGCGCATCATAACAAAACGTGGGTCCTCACAATATGGCCGCCAAAATATTTTTTCGGCTTCAATTTCGATATCAGAGATGCGCTATCCAGTTATAATATAGATCAGTGGTAGTGCCTCGTGACACCCCAAACATTTCCGAGTAATGTTTTACATGCTAAGGAAGAAAGAAAATCGTTGACACTGCAATTCAAATCACCGTAACGGCTCAACATTAGAACATTAGAACTATCGATTCCTGCTTTTGCGTCAAATATACCAAGGTAGCTCCCAGTGGGCACGGTACGTTTTTAAAACGTTTTTTGGACGTTTTTATAAGTTTAAACCTAATAAAAACGTCCAAAGAACGTTTTAAAAACGTACTGTGCCCACTGGGCTTTTCGTTAAAACAGATGCGTTGCCAGAAGACAGGGCGCCAGCGTAACTTTTTGCCACATTGAAATTCATTATAGTGGTGCATACCTTGTGAACACAAATTTTTATTTATTTCATTTTTTATTACAAAATAATAAATATTACAATTTATTCTTTATAACTACATTAACTCAGGTATTATAGTTTTATAATATATAGTTTTTACAAATGTTCGTAAATATATACATTTTTCTATTTTTATTTATGATATTATATATTTTTTGTATTTTTTATTTTTAATTGTTTTTTTATTTTTGTTCTTTGATTTTATACTTTTTTGTGTTTTTTGATTTTATATTTTTTTGTATTTTTTATTTTTCATTTTTTTTGCCGTTGTGCGGAAAGAGATCGAGAGTTTAGATTAGGTTATAAAAAAGGAGAGATTTTAAAATAGGTTGAAGAAAGATTTATAAGGAAAAAAAGATTTATATCAAAACAAATTAAAAAGAATTACAGGACTTTTAAACAAACATTACGTTACGAACACTATATAAACACTTATATGTTAAAATGATATTTCATAAAATAAGGGCTGGCAGTGATTTTCTAAGCATATATAATAATAATTTTCTTGTATAACATCAAAAAAATTGAAGAGGGAAGGAAATCTTTACTAAACATACAATGAGTCGTTGTTTTATTTTAGCTCATATGTTTAGTTCAAGATTTCCATTCTCTACTTGACAGAAAACATTTTTAATACAAAAATATTGACAGAAAATGTCCGCGGTGTTTCTACGGACATGATAATTATATTTTAAGGTAATATTATTCCTGATGTTCCTGATTATTATCCTGATCACTGCCATTGGGTCAATTTTTTTGTTACTAAACATGTGGTGGCATCTACTGTTCCATATTGCGCTCATGATGGTTTGAGTGAGTGTCAACAGCAGCTGCGAAGTGGGGTTTTTCTCCGATAAATTCGCTGTTTCAATCGAGAAAATTGAATTTATCGGAGAAAAATTGTTTCGGAATGTCAAGGAGTTATATACATGTTTAAAATACTACCAAATTTCGACAGAATGAGGACAATCGGCAAAGATATGGATGCTGTCCTCTATTTTACCACAAGTTTTGCATTTGTTATTTTTGACAACCTGTTGCCTTGTGCTTTTGGCTAGCAAGGCCGCAGAAGGTAAACTGTTGTGTAAAAAACGAAAGAGGATCTTCTGAGTCGGTCCGCATGCGTGGGAGGTGAAGTTTTTTTCCCAAATATAGGTCCACGGCATTGTTGTTTTTATTGAACCGCTTCAGAAAAGTTCTGCTGGCACGACTGTCTTTTTGTTTTTTTCCACTTCTAAATAATAAATTTTTGTTGTTTTAAGGGGGATGTTAAAAAGGGACCCGTTTTTGCCTAATATTTCGATTGTTGTTTTGTAGTATGAGACGTTTTGTTGTCCCAGTGTTCTGGAAAATTGCTCGGCTTTAAAAAGTTGCAGCTTTGGTTTTGCTTCGTAAATTTTATAAGTGAACTCAATAACCAATACTTTAAAAAGTAGTAATAATCGTGAGCTTTGTCCTCTTCGCATTCTTTCAGTTGAAAAAACGTTTTAAAGCAAAGTGCAAGACTTTGCTCCTTTGGTGATAAAACTCCGAAACCTCCGCTTTTGACGGGTAAAAAAAGTGTCTCTCTCTTGACCGGATTGAAATTGGTCTTTTGCCACAGATTTTCGAAAATGGCTCTGTGCAGACGTTCTATTGCCCATTCAAGAACGGGCAGCACGTTTGCCAGAAACCATACTTTTGACATTGCTAACGTATTTGTCAACATAGTCTTTCCCCTAAGTGACAAAGTACGTAGTCCCAGAAACTTGAGTTTTTTCTCTATTTTGTTTAGAGTTACTAACCAGTTAAAATTAGTAGTATCGCTCAGTCTGGTGTAAAAATTAACACCTAATAATTGGAAACCGGTGTTGTTGTTCAACTCTTTGTCGTCCAATTCCGGGTACATTTAAGGATCAAAACCCCCAAGGACGAGACCCTTGGTTTTTAAGGCATTGATCACTGAACCACTTGCTTTTTCAAACAGTTTTATTTTTTCAAAAAAAAGCGGATTGATTTTACGTCCCTGGCAAAAAAGTTCGAATCGTCTGCGTACTGCTGTATTTTGGGGGGTTAAGGTGTGCCTGGTAACGGGAATCTCTCTATTCTGCTGTCCGCTCTGATCACCAAAGCGAGAATTTCGGCGACAAAAACGTACAACAAAAGAGAGAGGGTCACCCTGTCTAACTCCTCTTTTCGTAGGAAAGGAGGCTGACAGGAAACCGCAATTCAGAACAGATGCCAAAACTTCTGAATATAAGGTGTTGAAAAAAGATACAAAATTTTTTCCGAGATTGAATTTTCGGAGAATCTGAAGCAGAAACGCACGATCGACTTTGTCAAACGCCTTTTCTTGATCTATTGACAAAATGAAACTAGGTAGATTTTTAAATTCCGCGTAATCTATAAGATCACGGACTAAATGTACAATTTTCCCCATTACTTTTGGAAGTCTTTGGGCCAGCGCTTTTGTGACTATTTTGTAATCATCACTTAAACGTTTAGTGATGTGTGACAAAACATAATTTTGGCTGTCTTTGCATAAATTAGTTTTGGTGTAAATGTTTTTATAATATGAAACTAAGGAGTTTAGTATTTCACCAGGTTCATTCGTCAATGTGCGGTCATCATTCTTGCGAATTTCGGTAATTGACTTGTTCCGCTGTCGAATTTTTTCCAAATTATACAAAGATTTTGAAGGTATTCTTCCTTCTTCGATTAGTTTTGCTTAGTTAATAATAGAACATGCATTTTAGAATAGAATGTGAAAGAACCGAAATTTTTTTACAGATTTGAGAATAGAAAAAAAATAAAACAGTTTAGAAAAAAATTTAAAAAATGCAAGAAAATTTAAAATAAAAGGAAAATCTTACGAAATCTTCTCCGCACAATTTAAGGCATCGTATCCATCAAAGTTAAAATTAAAATCTTTGTCGTCATCGATAACGCCATCAGTATCCATCTTTTCTTTTTCCAACAAATCCACGGTGTTTATTTCCTCAGTGTTTACTACACATGACACTTCACTGCTACTTTTTTTAGAATTAAAAGAGTATTCTGTTTTATTTTTTGCCTTTTTCCTTCTCAATACTTTTGTTTCCTCGCTTGACTCCTTTTGTTGTTTAGAGGTTGCATTTTTACTTTTGTTGACTTCAACATTGGTTTCCACAATTTCAGTTGTTTCACTTGACAATGTGTGCTCTTTGTGCACAGGTATACTTTTTTTAGTAGAGATTTTTCTGAAACTTTTACATTTGTCGATGCAGTTGAAGTTTCAATTTTTTGGGATGTTTGCGGTTGACCGTTGTGTTTATACCTCAACGTGTACCCGTCGACGTTTTGGTATCTTGGTAACGGGTTAAGATGGGGGTTTTGCCGGTTCTTAATAATAATAACAACGTTTCCAGTAAATATATTTTCACCATGAACATTTACCTTTTGACAACTAAACGATTCAAAAACACCTCTCCCAGCAGCGAGAAATTTCCCCAACGTAATTAAGGCAGTGGAACCTCCATTAACTAACATACCAATTGGTATGTTTTGAACTAACACATGGACATTTCTAACATATTTCTGTGTAATTGATAAAGTTACATTTTTGATAACTATTCCTGCTTCAAGAAATTCACTCACTTTGCTTGTGATTGTTTACTACAAACTCAAAGAATCGGTTGTTGTAATGTCTAGTAACACACCAGACATAACACAAAAGATTTTTCTTGGCGAGGACTTCTAGAAAATCTTTGACACTACAGTTAAGATTGCTATATCTACAGAGAAGTACAAGGTATGCATCGTTAGAAGATGAGGATTTAAAAATATCAAGGTTAACTTTACCAGTTTCACCACTGACTCCAGGTGTCACCACGCTGGCATAACTTTTCATCTCAAAGCAATCAAACGTAACCAATGAACACAAATACTGTAAGAAGTTTAGATGTGTTTTTTCCGATTTTATTTTATTTTTTTTTATTACAAAATAATAAATATTTACAAATGTTTTGACTATCTCTGCATAATAAATACGCATATTTACAATAAGTTTACAAATCGTTTAACTTTATATATTTTTCCATTTATAAATATTTTTATGATACACTTTTATATTATAAGAAAGCAAAAGAAAAAAACAAGCATTTTTACATTAAATTAACTTTGATCTATTCTAAAATATTCTTCAGTTTATATGCCAATATTTTAAAAATAAAGCCGTGTTTTTATATATATATACATTTTTTAATTTTTGTTTGTTTTTTGTATTTTTATTTTTTTTGTGTTTTTTAATTTTTAATTTTTTTGTATTTTTATTTTTATATTTTTTTTGTTTTTTATTTTATTTTTGAGCCTTTGTGCGGAAAGAAATTGAGAATATGGAAAAAGGTTGATAAATGAAGTTGGTAAAGATTATTTAAGTATATTTCGTAAAGAAAGATTTTATTAATTAATACTAAAAATTTTATTTTATTTACTTGATTTTATGTTCTTTTTATTTGTTTGGTATTGTAGTTTATTCTCCTCCGGCTAATTGCCATACAGAGACCACCATACCAAGGCACGCAAAGACATGTTCAGCCCCCAAGAAGGAGCGTCATAACCGCTTTACGGCCGAGAGTAAAGTGAATTTTTGGAAGAACGAAGTTATCTTAGAGTAAAAGATAGAAGTAGTCGTGTTAGAAAGAAAGCATAAAGAAAGCGGACAGGATTGCACATGATGTTAGATTGTGCAATAGGCGGAAAACATGCTGAAATTAGGTTAACCTAATGACAGCAATCGGATCAACACAGGGACTAAAAAGTTTCAGTATGTGTTTTTTTCTGTCAGTATGTGTTTTTTTCTTTTTTCTTTTCCGTCAGTATGTATTTTTTTCTTTTTTTTTAATTTCGCAAATATTTATTTAATCATATTTTTTAATAACTGTTTGTATATATTTTGTTTAACTTTAAAAAATAAATAAATAAAAAATTAGTTTAATAGTTTGTTTTCAAGCATTATTCAAGCTTACTAATTCTTTTTGGAAACAAAATAACAGTGATGTTGTTTATGAATAATGACTTACGACATTCCGATCAGGTATCATAGGAGAATCAAGCGAAGTGCCGAGCGACGAGCTTTCATTATAAGATACTTTAGAGAGTGTAGCTGTTGCATTTGAATCAACGCTCAAATGTTGAAATGAAATGACTCTCTTGAGCTGTATAGACTAGCAGAGCTGATTCTTCTTCTCTCCCATTTATTTTCTTTCGGAAGAGCCGTTTCCCCATTTGTTAACCAACGAGAAGAATGGTGTGATCTGGAATTTTTTCTTGGTGTTGAAGATAAAATAATTTTACTTTGTACAGGTTGATTATCTTCTTCTTCTATACGTTGCTTTAATTTTTTAAACATAGCTCATTTATAAAAAGTCAACATAATTCTAATAAACAAAACAGTAAGTCAATGAAGGTCAAATGCCTTTTAGCGTCATGTTTGTACATTAACTGGTAATTCTCTTTCAAGGATCTTCGCCATTACGATTTGAACAGAAAATGGGCGTATCTTGTTCGCGGAGTTGTTTACCGCGTTCAGTTTTTGTCCGAGTTCCTTTTCGTTTTTTTTTTTTCGCGGATGTATTTTTCCGTCAGTATGTGTTTTTTTCTATTTTTTTGTTTGAGTTTTGGTAGCATTTAACTCATATTTTTAATTTATTTATATATTTATTAAACACCCACTATACAAGTATACAAGGTAAATTAGAGTTTTATACATGATAATTATAAAAATCCTTGAATTATTATTATTATTATTTTATTATTATCTAGGAATATTTTTTTCAAGAATATCCTTGAAGATTGTTCTTTGTTCTTTTGAGTTCCAGCATTCAACTGCACATTTTAGGGTTTGAAGATCCGTTTCAGGAACTAAATTTTTTAAGCCAATAATTTTTATTTTTTTTTTACTTTGAATTATTTTCTCCAGATTTAGTTCATGTTTATTACACAAACCCTTGATACTATCTAAAAAAGGTTGTGGGGCTGTTTTGTTTTCTGGCTGCGACTTAATAATATCAAATGTAATTTTATTGTTCATCAGGCGAATAAATAAGTTGAGCTTGTTTTGTTGTATAGTTATAGATATATCTTCAATAAAGAATAAGGGATGAATATAATTTTTGCTATGTTTTGAAACGTTGAGGAGTGATTTGAGTGCGTTTCTTCCAACTATATCAAGCTTTTGCATTAATACCTTTTTATGTTCACAAAGCTCAAGACCATATGTCAGTGTTGGGACAGCCAAAGTTTTATATAGCTGGACAATGGAGTTTGGGTGAGCAAAACCAATTCCAGATTGACTTAAATATTGGATTACTGCCCGGAAATTAGATATACGGTGATCAAAGATTAAACTATTAAGTTATGCAAAAGGTTAAATTTTTTTATCACACGTAAAACCTAGGTGATTAAGTTTATCATGAAGTTTTATTTTTTTGTTGTTTTGAGAGTTATTGTGCAGTTTTTAATTTTCTTTTTTCCGGTGAGCTAGAACTCGGTTTTGTCAGCATTCAATTTTATACAGTTTTTGTGTGTGTACATATTACAGGTATTAAGAAGCTTTTGTAGGCCAGAAAGGGTGGAGCTAAGGAGTATAATGTCATCAGCATATGCTACAACACCTGTATAGTTTCCATTGATTGATGTACCTACGGTGCTTTCATTTTGTAAGGTATCTAGTAGATTTTCGGTGTAAATGTTATACAAATAAGGCGAGAGAATAGATCCCTGTCTCACTCCTTGCGTTAGATAGAATGGATATGATTTGCAACCTAGATAAGAAACAGAAGCACTACTTTCATAGTATAATGATGATATGGTATTAACAATATATAGAGGGAGTTTTTTATCATTGTAGAGTCGCTCAAACAGAATGTCCCAGTTACAGCTGTCAAACGCTTTTTCAGCATCGAGGGAGCAGAGATAGACGGGTGAGTTGTGGTTGTTATAGTGTTTAATCGTTTCACTAATAACAAATTCGGCGTGTAGGGTTGAGCTATTTTTAGTGAAACCGAATTGAAGAGGATGAGTTTCTTTTATTTCTGGACAGATTAGTAGGATGAGATATTCCATTAGTTTCGTAAAGATTGGAATGATGCTAATGCCGCGGTAATTATTTGGATCAGTTAGCGATTTTTTATATGATTTAGCGAGTGGTATTATGAGTGATGTAGACATCGATTTTGGGGTCTGCCCATGATTAATAGAAAAATTAAAGAATTTTCTGAGCCATTCTGTTAGTGCTTCACAGCTCGCATTCTTTAAATGTTCAGCTGAGATTCCAAAAGCGTCTTTGGATTTGTTTAATTTAAGGCGAGAAATAACCGTTTTTATATTTTCATCTGATATTATTACCTCGTCGAATTTTGTACAAGGTGGAATTTCAAAATTTGAAGAGGTATATGTGATTGCTTTAGTATTTAATCGATTTTCAAAACTGTTGGCAAATTCTTTCGTGATTGAGTCTTTATCTTTTTTATTATTTATGGTGTACAATTTCGAGTTTGCTTCGTTTTTTATATTTTTGAAAGTATTCCAGAAATTTTTTGGATTTGTATTTTTTAACTTTTCGATTTTTATGTATTTTTTGTACAGGTTTTTGTTTTGAGCATTTTTGATAGCATTGCGGAAATTTTTACGAGCCATCCGGTATCGAATAAAAATTTGAGAGTTTAAATCTTTTAGGAACCCATTTTCCCGCCATTTTTTAAAATAAAATGAAAGAATATCTTTACTGCGGCTTAACTCGGGTGTCCACCAAGATTTTGAATGCAAAGACGGTTTTTTCCCGAATAAATATTGACTAAGTGCTTCAGATGCAGATTTTGTAATAACAGTATATACCTTGATAAGTTCTTCGTCGTAATTTTCATTTGTAAAATTGTGACGATTAAAATTAATATTTAAGCAATTGTTATATAGTTGTAAAAAATCATTGTTATTCCAGGCATAATTTGGAATGCTATAATTTTCTGATTTTTTGTGATTGTTTTCTTGAGAAGATTGTCCGATAATTCCAATTTCAATCGATACTGGTAAATGATCACTCATATTTTGAGATAAAAAAGGAATTACGAAACAATTTGAGTACAGAAGAGACGTATACCTTGAGAGAGCTATGTGATCTATGTAAGATGCGTTTGGTAATGTATTATGGCGATACGTTATCTTAGGTCCAGAGCCTTTTGTTACGTCCACTAGTTCAAGTTCATTCGACTTAATAAAATCTGATAAAACCACGGAGTAGTTATTTTTCGTATAGCTAGCTCTCTTTAAAAAATCATATATTTCGTGAGGAAAAGATTGAAAGTACAAGAACAATAAATTCAGCAACACCCTCGTAGTTGTTAATAACACCGGAAAGTATATCCAACTGACTCTTGTATTCCTCCAGCGATGTTTGATTATTGCGCGACGATGAGAGATAAATGCCAATAATTATAATATTAGTCTGATTTTTTTTAAGATTTATTGCGAAGATGTGATCATCTTCATAAAGAATAATAATGTTTTGAAACAAATGTTTCCAAATAAAAAACGCGTTTCCGCCAAACGGCCGACCCTGCTCATGTTTGTTAGCCTGGTGGAAAAATGAAGAATGGGTATTTTTATATATATTTTTTATAATAAAATGTTCTAGTTTCGATAACCAGTGTTCACATATAAAAGTTATGTCATGAGAGAGAATGATTTAGTATACTCAATGTTGGACTTTAGACCGTGGCAGTTAAAAGTACATAAATTAAATGTAGAGTTTTAAATTCCGAGTATAAAATGTAAGTCCTGATTTTTAGCTTTATTCCGTATTATAATCGTTTCCTTTGTCTCGTTATTTTTTTCCGGGAAATTTCTTGTCTCATAACGCTTTTCCTGGTTCATTTCGAGAAAATGATTCCGAGACGCAGATCCTTAATAAAATCCCTATTTACCAAGAGAATAAATAGCGTAATTCATTCCACGTAATAGCTCACCGTTTCCGTTTTGAACTCATAACTTTTTACCGGAAATAGCAAATATATTAAAAAAGATCCAACAAATTTCACTTCCGAGAATTTTAAGTCCAATTTTTTATGTTACGCGACCGAAAGTTTGACCATTTTTTTATTTTGTATTAAAATATTTTTCATCTTACTTGAAAAAAGATTCTCCACACCTGGATCAAAAAATTACTGTCAAAGTAATTTTGTTTGTTGACTGTTAGTTTTGCAATTTTGTATAGTAATTATATACAAAAATAACAACTGAAACTTAGAAAAAACGAGATGTGGAGTACCTTAAGGTTCCGTTCTTGATCTCCACATGTTTGTAATTTTCAATTTATAATTCTACCAACAAATAAAATAGAAAACATAAATATATAAAATTGAGGTTGACCAATTGACCAAATAGGGGTTTTGATGCAAAATACCTCTGGCCTTTTACAACGGCGTACATCACACATTTTTTCGCAATAAAATTTAAGAAATCTTCAGGTTTTTGTTTTTCAAGTAAAGTTTAATGCTTTTGAACAATTGTTATAAAAAACATTTTGATCGAATATCAACGAAATAAAACCTAATGTCTAATTTACAAATTAGGTTTTAAATAATAAACGTTAAATAAAAATTAATCTTTCAAACAAAATTTTTTAAATAAAGAATCTGCTCAAACTTCGAATTTTTTTGATTCGTTGTCAACGAAAATCTTACAGAAATAAACGGCAAAAACTTTAAATTTGAAAAATAATTGACATAAGCATTAATGTATTTGTGCATAGCTAAAATGAATATAATTTTATTTTATCATTCTGATCGAAGATTGTTAATATAAAATTCAATGTCTAATTTACAATAAAAAAAACGTTAAATGAAAATTCAACTTTCGAAAAAAATAAACCTGAAATAAAACTTTGCAAAACTTTCAGTTTTTTATATTTCGTCGAAAATTATAAAGAAACAAATGGCGAACACTTTTAACACGAAAAATAATTTCTTTAAGTTTCAATAAACCTAATGACTTTATCTTAAACACCATGTATAATAACGAAGCTCGACTATAAAAAAAAATGCTTTAGTAAAAAAATTTATTTTATAAGTAGAAAGTTTATTAACCATACATATACATACAAACACCAAACAGATATTTTAATCAAATTTAACATAATACAACGTATAAATAATAATACGTAAGTGTTGAATATATAAAACATTAAACAAACAATTAAAACAATTATTAAAAATTTGATAAATATATATTAATATTACATCAATATTGTAATAAAATTCATAAAACTTAATAAAATAATAAAGATTTGGAAATCATAACATTTAAAAATAACAGTTATTAACAAAAAAGCAACATTAAAAAAAAAGAATTGTAAAAAATTATATAGCAAAATATTTAAACTAATATTTAATATCAACTAATAATAATATTATCGTTATCAATTACGTTTAAAAAAATAAGGTTTATAAAAAGTTATGATGTTCTTAATCATAACTTTTTATAAATCTTATTTTTTGTTATTGTTCCAGATCACTAAGTTCTTGATGTTCTTAACAACGAATCCCTTCAAAAATGTCTTTAATGAAATCAATGTCGTCGTGAAGTTCAAGATGTAATTCTTCACAAACATTAATCCAAGGAAGAAGTTTTTTTTATCGAAATCTTTTTTTGTTATTAAATAACAGGAGATGTCTATATACAACATATCAATTTTATCTTTCGGTTTACATACTTCAAAATTAATTGGACGATAAAAGCTGACATTGCTAACATTAGTCAAACATCGAATTAAAAGTTTTCTTTCTTATCAGTTAAATTATTTTTATCAACACGTAACCACTCTAATTTTCTTCCAGATTTTATGTAATAATTTACGAAATAATTATCGCAAGAAGTTGCGTAAGAAGTTTTTCCATCGTTAATTGAAGTCCTCCAACCAAACAACGATTTTATTTTATCAACGATTGATTTTATGTCATCAGTAAAAGACGATTGACTTCATAAAAACATTCGTAGAAAAAATTAAATTCATCATCAGAATAATTACTTTTAGATAGGCGATCTAAAAAAAAATTAAATGTTAAATGCAATTATAAACAAAAAAAAAAAAAAAACTAACAATAATTAAAATAATAATCAAAATTGTGATATTATATATATTATATTGTTCTTTTTATGTATACATATAACAATACTTAACTACAATTAAATAAAAAATTGAATGCAGTTTCTTATTATTAATAAATACATTTTATTTACATCATAACATTATAAACATAAACACATTAATATTAAATTTTAAAATTAATAAAAAACTTAAAAAAAATTTTAACCAAAATAATTACTTAATGAAAATTATAAAAAATTTACTAAATTTATTAATTTAAACATAATTTTAATGTTATTAAATTTTATTATAAATGTTGTATTATTTATAATTTATAACATAAAATACACATATATAATATACATTTCACTTTATATAATATAAAACAGATTGATAATTTTTTTAAGTTAGAAAAAATACTTGAATTAATTCATATTATTATTATAATATTTTATTCATGTCATTATTCGAAAAAACTATCCTCATTTTTTTGACATAAGCAGATGAAAAAAAAACGTTTTCAGTGTTTTTATAAACCGAATATCTAAAGAACTTGGTTAAATTTAGGATTTGCAATCGAAAATCTCCTTTAACAATCTTTTACGAGATAAGTTCTGTAAATAAATCGAAAAAAAAAAACAAAAAAAAAAAACGTCAAAGAGTAAGGGTTTAATTAATTGATGATTCGATTTCGACGTCGATTGGAAACATTGAGGAAATTCAATGAAAAAAGAAGATTCAATTATATCTTAATATAATTGCTTCAGAAAACGTTTAACGTTTAATGTTTAACGTCGTTTCATTGGTTACCAGCCTTTGAAAGAGTTCTCAAAATGCACGCGGTCATTGGAGAAAGATCTCTTAAGCGAGGTAAAACTTTTTTACTTTTAGAATTTAGTTATTAATTCAGATATATTACATAAAGAATCATATTAGAATAATTAACCATTGTTAAGATCATATTATAATTGAAGTAAGTATATAAAACAGTTATATATACATTTTTATTAGATAAAATAGAAAGGATTTAAATTTTTATTAGATAAAGTAGAAGGGATTTAAAGTAGAAAGTATTTTAATTTTTTATATACTCTACATTTTGTTTGTTTTAGTTTTTCTTTTAGCAGTTTTATTTTCATTTTTTAGAAGAAAAATAGAGGTGTGGATGTTATTTAAAGATATACTAATGCTTATTGTTTAGCATATATGTTTTTTAATGTGTATCTGTATGTGATAATAAGTGCTCAATAGTTGTTTTATCAATTTGTTTTTATAATAATGTTAAGTGTTTTTTTATTGTTTGTGTATGTGTTAATATGTGTTTTTTAATTGTTTTAGAAATGTGTTTAAATATGTATATAAGGTATATATTTAATCTTATATACATATTTAAATACACATTTATTGTGTTTATAGTTGGTACATATATTTATGTTATGTTGTTTCCGCGTTTTCAAAGTGCTGTGACTTGGTAAACGTTTAGAGCAAGATTTGTCGATACACGATAGTGTATCGACAAATCTTGCTCTAAACTTGCTTGCTTACACGATAGTGTTTAGTGTCAAACTGTTACTGCTTTAGGTCTAACTGTTTTTAAGCCTTTATTATTAATTATTCTAAAAATACATAATAATGTATTTTAATAACATTTTGCGTAATGTTGTTACTTTTCTTCTGTTATATATGAATGTTATCTTACATAAGTTATGTTATATACATATTATATAACCTTATGGTGTGTGCTATTATGTGTTGTTGCTAAGATTTTTTGTTATCTTTTGAGTTGATAGACATTTGGCTTACCTTCACGTTGGTGCCTATTGTTAAAAATAATAAATAGGTAATTTATTAAAAATCACTGCTTTTAATCATTCACTAAAAGCCAATATAAATTATTTTGCCATTTATACAATTTGTTTTATCTCAATTTGATTTTTTGTCTTTAGCGCTGTTTACTACATGATTTTGCTATAAATATTTTGGAATCATGATGTTCCAGCATAAATTATTTTGTAAAAGCTAACATAAAATAGTAATATTTTACAACTACTACTCTGGTAAATCAGAACAGTTTTTTTCTATAAGGTACATTGATTTTCATTTTTTGTATGTAATGTTTTTCTTATTTATTTACTTATTCGTTACATTTTTTGTTTTAGAATTATCAGATGATGTACTTATGTGGTATAGAAGAACAAAATATTGTAAAGTTTTGTGAATTTTTTAAAAACGTCTACTAATAAATTTTTAAGAAGTAATATTTAAGTTTTCAATAAAGGGTTTACAACTTATTTTTTTAATTTTTCTTTGTATGTTTATCATTAGAATTGCATGTTTTTAATAATTTTTTTAATTATTATTTGCTAAGCTATTTTCTAAGCAAATATCTCATAGCTGATATATATATATACATATATATATATATATATATATATATATATATATATATATATATATATATATATATATATATATATATATATATATATATATATATATATATATATATATATATATATATATGTATATATTTTTAAAGAAATGAAAGAGATAGGCTTAGGCGAGATGAAATTAATAGTCAACAAAATGCTAGAAGTGGTGGACGGCAAGCAGCAAATAATTCAAACCCGGATGAGGAGAGTTTGGTTAGGCGAGTTGAAAATAATTGTCGCAGAAATGAAAGAAATTTACTTTGGCGAAATGAAATTAATAATCGACAAAATGCTAGAAATGCTGCTCGGCAAGCAGCAAATAATTCCAAACCAAATAAGAGCTTGGTTAGGCAAGTTGAAAATAATCGTTGCAGAAATGAAAGAGATAGGCTTAGGCGAGATAAAATTAATAATCAACAAAATGCTAGAACTGCTGCTAGAAACAAAAGAATGCATTGTAAAGCAAGTGTTAATACTATTATTAATAAAAAAAATATTAGAATTTATAATGCCTGTCTTTCTTTTGCTTTATTTAAAGCTAATGTAGTTCAACCCATGAATCATGGGCCGCCACGTTTTAGAATATGTGGTCAAGTTTTTTATCGTTAAGGTAATCTTAGGCCAAATCAAGATTTTCCGCCGACATATTGTCAACCATACATCTATGATCCACGTGTAGCAGTAAATTTTAGAATGCAGCAACGTGGTAATGATTTTTGCTTTAATGATTTAATGTTTCGATTGCAAACTATTATTAGTGAAGAGAACCCATTTGCTCTTGCATTTAAAAACATGGCTGAAGTGGAAGATGAAGAAATTAGTCGAGCAGCTCTAAAAGGTTGCGCGGTGTCAGTTGTAAAAATGTTTTTAGTTAAAGGGCAAGACAGACGTCGCTATAATCTCCCTTCTCATAATGAAGATACAGGTGCATTTGTTATTGAAGATGGTGCACCACCTGCGTTTATGGAAGTTATTATTTAACCAAGAGGTCATCCTCTTAAAACTATATCGAGTATGTCTGCCAACTTAGATCCTATGGTTTCTCCTCTATTTTTTCCAAGGGGTGATGCTGGTTAGCATAATCAATTGGTTCACAACCCTGAACGTGCTACATTGGTTTGAAATCGTGTTACATTATCTCAGTATTACAATTATAAGCTTTCAGTTAGACAATTTTTTTCTTCACTCTTTTATGGCAAAAACTGTTTCAGCAATATGCTATTGATTTCATTCACCGCTCAGTCCCACTTCTAATAGCTGACCAAGCTACTCTTCGTCAAATTGAAAATATCATTAATCAAAGTGGTAAAACGCTTGCTGATTTTAATCTGCCTGTTATTGATGAGTTTGTAAGTTTAAATCTAGAAAATTTTGATGAAAATGTTCAACAATCTATTGACAAAGCCAATCGAATGAGACTGTTGCTTAATGTCAACCAACTAAATGTATGTAATGCTATCCATGCTGCACTGAATGAGCAACCCAAATGAGCAAATTCTGCCTGTTGTGAAAAGAGGACAACCAGCTGAAATAGTGGAATCATGTATAAAATTTTTTTTATAGTGGCAATAGGTGCAGAAGTTTGCATTAACTGAAAATATGATAGTACAAGATGGGGAAGGTGAACTTTCCCAATGGCTACTAAAACTTGGGAATGGAACAATACCTGTCAAAGAGGAGGATCCATTTAAAGGATGCATTGAAATACCAAATCAGTACATTATTAGATAAAATGAATCGATTGTTGAAAAAATGTTTTGGAGATGCTGAACAAAATGATTATTCTAAACGCGCGATTTTAACACCAACTAAAGTTGATCACATTTTGTATGTATAACTTTATTACTTTAATTTTTTTCATAGTTTTTGATAAATATATCTGTCATTATATATTGTTATAAAATGTGTTAATATGTGTTATATAAAATTATATTTGTTTACATTTGTATATATGTTAAAATTATGTTGTTTCCATGTTTTCAAAGCGGTGTGACTTGGCATTATGTTGAGCAAGATTGATAACTTTGCCAGCCACGCGGTGTACTTATAGCAGAAGTGTGACTTGGCAGCATTTAGTGCTAGACGATGTTACTGCTTTGGGGCTAGATTGTGTTGTCTAGCCTTTTTTAATTATTCCGGAAACACATAATAATGTCTGTTAATGTTTAGCGTAATGTAGATGAAAGGTTTGCAACCTTTATCTTTAAATCTATGGTGTTTTAATGTCCTAAATTTGAAGTAATTGAACAACTAATGATAAATATAAAAACAAATATACTTTTATGTATTTATATGTTTAGTAAAAAGATAAATATAGTTAACTCTAAATTGGTTTTTTAATATTGCTTTTCATATTTTAATTTGGTTTGTTATTTTCACTGGATTATAGGATCTAGGGTGCAAATATGCTATTGCTATGTGTTATTGTTGTGATGTTTTGTGTTGATAGACGGCTTGGCTTACTTTCCCGTTGGTGTCTATTGCTAAAAATGAATAATAGGTAGCTTCGTTATTGGAACTTACTGATTTTATTTATTTACTAAAAGCCAAGACAATGTTTTGCTGAAAATGCAATTTATATCTAATTTGATTTTCTTTTTTTTTTAGTATTGTTAATTCTTTTCTACTTCGCAAGAGATTTTATTGTTAAATTTTCGATAAATGTTTTTATTAACTGCAATGTCAAAATATGTTACTATAAATAGGTAAATCAATTTTCAGTTTTTATGCGGTGTTTTTTTTGTGTCTCTATGACATCATAATTTTTTATGATGTCATACTTACACAAAAATTTTGACATATATTGACTCCATTATTTTATTTATTTTAGATTTACCATTGACGCATTTATACGATTTATAAAAAAAATAACCTCATTTCCTTTTATTGTATATTTTTGTTAGTTAAAATGATATAAATATGTGCAATTAGTTAAATTTTTTAAAACATTTTCTCTATTTTATGCCTAATAATTTTTTGTACGTAAGTTAGGAGATCTTTTTAAACGGGGATCGTAACTAAAATATTCTAAAAACCTTTAAAAACATTTTATTATTTTGGTAAAAGGTCTTCATCAAAAACTTGATTACTCCTAATAAAATAAACTCTATTCACCTGGCTACCATTAAGGCAAAAAGGGACCTCTTTGTTAGTGTCAAAATATTTAAAAAAATTAAATTTCGAGTAACAAACGGAATTTTTAGTGAATGGTAGCAAGTTACCGTTTACTAAAAACTATTGAAACGAAAAGGCCATACAAATAATATAAAAATTAACTGTGTTGAACAGACTTAACAAGACCCAGGTGTGGTCTGCTTGGTTTACAAACATTAAACTATGTCACGTTGAAAACTATGAACGTAACATAACCTTAAAAAGCTAATTTAAAACAAAGATCAAAGCTTACATGTTTTTTTCAATTTGTTATACACATGTTTGATTGTAAACTAAATTTTTTTTTTGTTTCAAACGTTTTTGTACTCAGTTGCTTAGTTATTTTTAATAAATTTATTTAGTTGTGTGCATTTAACGTTTTAAAGATAATTTTCTTTTTTAATGAAAAATCACGGGGATACCAAAAAACTAATAACTCATGTATAATTTACGTTCACTTATTATTATTTAATTATTATTAAATCTTATTAATTAATTAAGGTTCATGTTATAAATAATATAACAAAAATTAGGCTTTAGTAGTTTGTCACTTAAAAAATAAAAATGTATTGTGTTGAACTTAGTAATGTCGAGGAAAATGGCTCTGCCTTACACACTGATGTGACCTATGTCAGTTGTAAATTACTCAAATAATGTTTAATAATTGGTAAATTATTTTACATCCTCATACTTTTTATGTTAATTTGACAGATGGTTTAAATTTTTTCTATTTGAAAGTGTAAAAAGGTAGGGGAAAGCGTGCATATTTGATCATAAAATCCAGGGCGCATTATGTTAATAACATTCTCCTAAATATATAATAATTTTAAAACTAATATTGACTATAAAAAATATATATATACTTTCTTAAAGTTTATTAGAATATTGAAAACTATATAAATATAGAAAACTTTCTATATAAATATAGAAAACTCTTAAAAAGTTTTATAATTTTGTCTTTCATAAATTTTTGTTTAGTTTTTTTTCCCCTGGATTTTCGGATCAAGGGTGCATACTTTACCCTATTAGTTAATGTTTTGCAACTTTAAATTGTGGAAAACAGCCACTATAAATTAATTACGTAACAGACCAACCATAACCCGTATACGGGTTGCTTTCTGCTAGTTTTTATAAAATTTATAAAATAAAGTATGTGATGCATTTTGCGTTATTTTAAATTAGACTGAGAAAAGTGCTTTTTTCATAGGTATTCAGAGAAATACGAAATACTTATGAAAAAAATCTACCTTGGAGAATAATTAGAACAAAAAAATAAAAAAGTAAAAAAGAGCAGTTGTTCATAAAAAACAAATATTCATATTATGGAGACATATTCGCAGGTCATAGTCAACAGTAGTTTTATCGTAAAAGAATAGGTACAAAATGTATAAATGTTTAAATATAAAAAAAGCAACTAACGTCGCTAAGAGCAACCGATAATCTAATCTATGAATTTTAAAATTTTTTATAAATTATATTGTATGCGTGTTTGTTATAAAAATTTGATAAAATTTTGTTTTAAAAAGAAAAAATTATATTCATGTAACAGTATTTATAGCATAACCAAGATTATAGTTCCGTATTTTGTGGCCAAATAAACATAAATTGTAGCAGGAAATTTAACTTCCGCTGTAAACAAGAAAAAAACCTACTATTAACTTTAGTGTCGCAGTTAGTATTAAAACTCGGAAGATCTGTTGAAATGCAAAAAAAAGTACTCTATTATAGAAATATTTTATATATTTATTCGAATGAAAAAAAAGTCGAATAAAGTTGGTTAAAGTTACACTCTTATAATAAAATAATTTTATATCTTGAAATCAAATTAATATCAAAAACGTTTATATTAATTTAAATGTTTTTAACACTTTTCCTTGTATTTATATAAGATAATTTACTTAATATATCGATATAAAAATAAAAAATAAACTTGTATATAACCCAGTAGGCACGCAACGTTTTATTCACGTTTCAATCACGTGTATTTTAAGTGACTTCGTCCAGCTTACTACTTTACGTGAAAGTTACGCTGAAGTTAAGTGCCAAAATATTGCTCCTTTCGGAATTTTTTTTATTCTCAATAAAAACCTGTGATAAGAAATGTGAAATAATACTTTTTATTATATTAATTATTTTTTTATAGTATAGTTTTTGTAACCATTACATTAGTTATAATTATTTTACTGTTATGATAATATAATTAACTTTTTTTGTAGTTTTATCATAATTGAAAAAAAATAAATTGGTCAATATAATATCTTATAACACAATGCATTTAAAACAGAACTAAAAAGTCCTATATATTTTAAGTTGTAATATCTAATATCCAAGTTATATCAAAATAAGTTAAATAATTTAGTACCAAGCGTCCCTATTTGCCACACAAATAAGATTAAACGCAAATACAAGGTATACTTTTTTTCTACTTTATGATATAACATTTTAGACTGGCGAATTTGTCCATTTTGCTTACTTAATTTAGTATAAAATAAGTTATGTTATAACAAAATTAATATCAAATTAAGTAATGTGGCTTACTTAATTTGATATTAAATTTGTTATAACATAACTTTTTTTGTACTAAATTAAGTAAGCAAAATGGATAAATTCGCCGGTCCAAAATATTATACCATAAAGTAGAAAAAAAGTCTACCTTGTATTTGAGTTTAATCTCATTTGTGCGGCAAATAGAAACTTTAGGAAAATTATAAGTTCTGCTAGAACTTATAATTTGTCCATGTAGCTTACTTATTTTGATATTAAATTTGTCAGCAATAATGTCATTATTTATTGATATTAAATTTTTCAGCAATAATGTCATTATTTATTGATATTAAATTTGTCAGCAATAGTGTCATTATTGGTCAAGAGTCGTTTAGATAAAAACCAAAATAGATTTTCTTCCTTTATTTGGTTTTTATCAACAAAGTTAAAGAATTTATTCAAATAATATCAATAAATAAATGTGTTATGTTATTTATTATTGATATATGTATATATTATTATTAAATAAATTTCTTTTTGTAATATATGACATCTTGATCTCGTACTTTACTTGTTAAAAAAGGTTAATACTTATTTATTTCGTTTTTTTATATTATTTAAATATTATATTATTAATATATATATATATATATATATATATATATATATATATATATATATATATATATATATATATATATATATATATATATATATATATATATATATATATATATATATTATATAACTTTTATTACTATTGTTATTATGTATAATATAAAACAGGTTATTAACGCGGATTTGTTTAATGTTTTCCCTACAAAAGATGATTATGATGCTATTGTATTTGAAACTGCATTATACTTATCTTTCAATGTTGACGAACTTCCACTATGTAAAGCAAGATTCTCTCAAGTATGGGTAATTGCAATATTTTATTTGTTTATTTGTTCATATACTATATAGCATTGCTGTTTTAAAAATTGTTTCATGATTTAGATCAAATAAATAGCAACACCATAAAATCTTGTTACAAAACAGTTGGCGACTCACCATGTAAGATTTGTGTTAAAAATTTGTGATTTAAGATAACTATTTAATAATCATATTATTATTTAAGATTGATAAAAGTTCCAAAATATCGTGTATTTTGGAACTTTTTTTATTCACAATAAAAACCTATGATTAGAAACTTGGAAAGATATTCTTTATTTTATTTACTACTTTTTTTCTAATTTAGTTTCAGGAATTACCTTATTTGGGGTTTTCCCATAGTACCGAATATTTTTCTGAAATTTATTTTTTTCTAAATATGTGAAAAGTTTTCCAACATACAAGTTAAAGTATATATTATTGTCATCTATTTGTTTTTATGTTGTTTTAGTCATCATTCATACAAAAATAAAGAAATGTTTTTAAAAAATTGAGAAACAACTTGGTAGAATGCTAAATTAAGAGAAAAATGAAGGAAAAAATATTCTGAATTTTTTCAGGATATTCTCCGCAAATGATTTTCCTGATCTTTTAAATATAATGATTAAATGAAATATGTAGTTTCTATATTCATTATTGTAATTACTTTTTTTTTTACTTTTATAGTAATATAATTATTTTGCATTGTAGTTTTATAACAATTAATAAAAAAAAGTTATTTAGGGAATAAGATATCTTATAACGTCACAATGCATTTTTGAAAAAAATCAAATGTCACATATATAATATTTTATCTAAACATATTATACTATCTAATATCTAAGTTTTATCAATTTAGGTTTAACAAATAGAGTGCAAAGCTTAGTTCAAAATCGTGTAACGATATGTCAGATAATTCTCATATTGAAACATGCAATATAAACCCTAGTACAAGGTATGCTTTTTTTTCTACCTATGATATATTATTTTAGACTGTCAAATTTGTCAATGTAAGTAATTTAATAATAAATAAGTTATTATAACTTATTTAATATTAAATTCATTAAGCTAGATGACAAATGATAAGTTCTGCTTAAAATATTATTGACTAGGAAGACCCAATGGTATTGTTATGTTACAGGAATATAATTCTGTAGTAAGGCTCAATAACCTTTTAACTTTTAAAGTTTGAGAAAATTCACTTTTCCCTTTCTTCGTTTTCTTTTGTGATCGCACCCTGTAGCAAGAATTTAATTTAGTTCACATCTTGTTGGAAAATGCAACTTGATTCTGAGTTGAATTTTCAGCATTCGGTATTTATTGGTGACAATACTTTATTATACATACTTTTAGTTTTATAATTAATATATTATATATAATTATAGTGGGTAAATATATTAATATATATTATATAATTATAAGTGGGTAGATAAGGCTCCATGCCGTGGTGAATGTTTCCACAGCAAAAGGAGCCTCAAGGTAAAAATTTGACCATGGGTAAGGAAAAACATGATATAAAATCCCCACAGTAATGTTGTGTGGTTTTGTGGTAACACTTACATTTTTATAAATTGCTTTAATTTTACTGTGTGCATTCTAAAATGACATCTAATGTTGTTCAAAACTTTGTAGATTACTTATTTAAAGCAACTTCGTGGGCTGTCAACTTTGCATCTAGTAAGTTAATGTATAAACACGGTAATGCTGAAACAGATGCACATATAACAAGATGGAAAACAAAGAAAACAAATTGTTTAATGTTATCACATTGGTATATTGGTAACAATACCCAATGGTATTGTTATGTTATGTTATCACACAAGGTGAGTACAGGTCTTTTTCTAACCACGCGCATCAGCTAGTAACTTTATATATAGATAGAGATATAGATATATCTATAGATAGATATAAGATATAGATATATATAAATAAACAATATTTTTTTAAACTTGTATTTTTTATTTTGTACTTCTTTTTTTCATTGTCTGTCGACTTTTTTGTTATATTTTTTTTTTATTAAATCCTTTTTTATTTTTTAGCAATCATAGTATAAAATTAAAAGACAAATAACTTTTTTTATTTTTTTACATTGTGTGTAGTATTGTTTTCTTAAACTTATTTAATGATTTAGATAAAAGAAAACAATTAGCAACACTAGAAAGTGTTGTTGCCAAAATAGTTGGCGACTCACCAAGTAAGATTTGTTTTAAAAGTTTGTGAATTAGATAATTATTAAATAATCATATTATTGTTTAAGATTTTATTTGTTTCTTTTTAGCTAAATCTGGTTCATTAGATAAAGTTTGATGCGTGCTATTATTGGAGAAAATATCGACTGGTTCGTTAGATTATGTTTGAAGCGTGCTTTTATGGGAGAATATATCGACTGATTCGTAAGATTAAGTTTGAAGTGTGCTCTTTGTGGATTAAAGCGCGCTCTTCGAAAGTTGCAGATCTATGGCTTTGTACTTATTACTTATTAGATACAAGGAGGATATTTTAGCTTTTATTACAAATTCAAAATGTTTATGTCAAGAACTAATATACTGACTAATAAAACCATGTAATTTAATACGTCTTTAATATTTCGTAGGCGATGAGTTTTTTTTCTTTACACGAATCTAAACACTTTGTAATTATAAAGCAAATTTATTTCCTAAATATTACGTGCCAAATTTAACGTAAAAAGCACGTCTTTTGGACAGTTCATGGGGACCGAAAAATCACTTAAATATTACGTGCCAAAAGTAACGTGAAAAACACGTCCATAAATCACGTGAATTGGTCATTTTATGGGGACCAAAAAGTCACCTATTTGTTACGTGCCAAAATAACGTGAAACTCACGTTTTTGTCTCGTCGCTGTGCCTACTGGGTATCATCAATTCTATTCAAGAGATTATTCAATTTAAGCTTCAAAATATAATTTTTTTTTAAAAAAACAAATAATTAAATATAAAAACTGAAGTATACTTGCGAAAATTTACAAGTTTTGTTACCAGTGAGAAATTTTATAAACAATGGTAAGAAAATGATTTTGTAAAACCTTTTCAGAAAAAAATCAAAAAGTGAGAACTTTTGTATATAAGACTCGATCATCGGATTTCAAAAAATCTTACTATAAACTCGAAAAAAGTAATAGCAGTATACAAACAAACGCATAACTTTCGTAATGATATCGTAACTATCGCAATCATTTGATAATGGTAGCAGATCGTTAAAGACAAAAGTTTAAAAGCGAAAAGAATTTATTTTTTCTTAATCATGTTGGTTTTTATCTTTGTTAATAAAACGTTGCATTAGTTTTATTAGCTTCAACTTTTTATTAATTATTTAGATTATTACTTATTTTTAATAATTATTTAGATTACTATTTATTTTATTAATTACATTAGATTATTAGAAGTTTTATTATATTAATTGTACTACTCCCGACATATTCAATAATGCTAAATTTATATTTGTTTAAATAATCTCACTTATTAAATGGTAGTAGACTCTATTAACTTTTTTGCTCTTACGGGTCGTCCGTTAAGTACGTATGCCAAAAATTTAGAAATTTTACTTTCCCCTTCCTCTGTTGCAATGCGTACATTATAAGTACTTTACCCCCCCCCCCTCTCCCACCTCCTTAAAATACGTACGTTTTTGCCTTTCTTTTTTTTTTTTATAATTCAAAAAGTTTTAGTTAAGAAAATATTTTATAAATGAAAAAATATTTTTTAAAATAGAGCGTGCGACTTTTCAAGTTCATTATACCCCTTCCCTCATCATTACTTTATTGAATGCCTTTTGCAGATCACCACTCCTCTTAAGACATATGTCTTAAAAGTTGGGATTACTTAAAAAAATGTCTTTAAAGTTGGGAGCCTCTGCCACGGATCCTTGGAACCTCGGCACAGAAACCCAACATTGAAAATATGTCTTTAAAGACATATGTCTTCAATGGAGGACCTTTTTTTTTAATGGAGACGCAAATGTGATACAAAATACAAAAATAATTCAACATTTTTTTTTTCTTATGAACAGTTCTACAGCCATCTTTCAAAACACCTTAAATTGCTTTTGAAAAATATATCGATGTATGGAAATTTCTTTGAAAAGTAATATTATGACTTTTATCAAAGTTAATATTTATTTAATTTCAAAATGTAGCTATTTTGGGGTTATATTTTTTTAAAAGACCACACAACATTTGGAGCAATTATTACAGCTAGCTCCAGATATTTTGCAATCTTTTTATAAATTTTTACACTAAAGTCATCTATTTAAATCAGCCATTCAAATATAACAAAAAGACCACACAAGATTTGGAGCAATTATTTTACATGTAGCTCCAGATGTTTTGCGGACTTTTTATCAAACAAAGGATAATTTTAAACAAATCCTATTGGTTGTTAGTGGCAAACCAAACAACTTTTTATTTAATAATATTTAATTTATGTACACAAAGTATTCTTAATTAATAGGAAAAACAACCGGAGCGTCTGATATAACAGTTTTGCAGGAGATATATCAAAATATTTATAAAGATATCTTGAAGTGTTTGTTTGACATAATTTATGAACCTATTTACAATTTCATACATTTGTGTTGGTATATTTTAAAAAAATATGCTACTTTTAAAAGCAGTTGGAATAAATTATGTAATACATATTTAATTTTGCGCTGTGCTAACAAATATATATTACATAACTAAAGTCACATTCATTGGAAAAATCAAATCCATAGACTTTCATTGAAAACTAACACCAATACGTGTTTTTATAAAAAAATCAAATCGATCTTAACTATAACAAAGCCCTAAGGTACTTTATTTTGAAAACTATATATTTTCTAAATAAAACTGCGCTTGATAATTTGTTAGAACCCCATTATTTTAACCAGTAATTTGTTTGTGTCGCATTACTTTTACCAGATTATAATAGTGGTTAAAATAATATTTTCAAACATACCAAATACGTCATACTTTTTGATGAAAAAACTGATATTGTAAATGAAAAAACGGTGTGGCGGAATAGTGTCGCAAAATTTTTACTGTCACGAATTTGATTGTCGAAAATGTAAAAAAGGAATAGTGTCGCAAGTTGTCGCATGATTGACTGTCAAATAACAGAACAAGGAATAGTGTCGCAAATGAATTTAATGAATCGTGTCAAAAATAGAAAAAGCAATAGTGTTGCAAATGAATTTAATGATTAGTATCAAAAACAAAAAAAGGAAAAGTGTGGCAAATGAATTTAAGGAATAGTGTCGAAAATAAAAAAACGGAGCACTGTTGCAAATGAATTTAAGGAATAGTGTCGAAAATAGAAAAAAGAATAGTGTTGCAAATAATTTAATAAATAGCGTCGAAAACAAAAAAAAGGAAAAGTGTCGCAAATGAATTTTATGAGTAGTATCGAAAACAAAAAAACGGAATAGGGTCGCAAATAAATTTAAGGAATAGTGTCGAAAACATAAAAACGGAAAAATGTCCAATAATTATATTTACTTTAACAGATAAAAAAACATTTCGCTACAATTTCGTTTTTACTATTTCAACACTATTCTGTTTTTACTATTTGCGACCCAATTTCGTTTTTACTATCTGCAACACTATTCCTTTTTCACTACTTGCGACACTATTCCTTTTTTATGTTTACAACACTTTTCCAATTTTATTTTTTGCGACACTCTTCCTTTCAATATTTGCGACACTATTCCTTTTTTTTTTGCTTTTGACACTATTCATTTAATTCTTTTGCCACACTATTCCTTTGTTTTATTTTCGACACTGTTCATTAAATTTCTTTGCAACATTATTCCTTATTCGACAATCAATCATGCGACAAATTGCGACACTATTCCTTTTTCACATTTTCGGCAATCAAAATTTTGCGACACTATTCCGCCACACCAAATTTAGTTAGCGCGCTTCTGTTTTACGTTTTACATCTTATTTGCATTAACAAGCAAGGAGAAATATCGCTGAAAAGGTAGTAGAAAAAATGCGAACCACAAACCGCTAAAAAGCGAATTTTTTTGCGAATCTGTTTATGAAAAACTTAAATTCTGCAATTAAAAAAGCTTTATCTAAATTAATCATTTTCCTTATAATCTCTCTCATTTATATTTACTTGTATATATATATATATATATATATATATATATATATATATATATATATATATATATATATATATATATATATATATATATATATATATATATATATATATATATATATATATATAAATATATATATATATGTATATATATATAAATATATATATATATATGTATATATTTATATATATATATATATATGTATATATATATATATATATATATATATATATATATATATATATATATATATATATATATATATATATATATATATATATATATATATATATATATATATATATATATACCAGGTCTATAAGTATGAAATTTCAATATATAACACTTTTTCCTAAGGAAAAGTAAAAATTATTTTATTGAAAGTGTTTGCCATTGCTTTCTACACATTTTGATCACCTTTCTGGCAATTAGTTGATACGACGCCAATAAAACTGATCGTTTTTCGAGGCAAACCATACGGAGACTCATTTTTCGACTTCTTCGTAGAAATTGAAGTGTTGCTCATTCAATGCTTATCCTATCGATTAAAACAAATGGTTGTCGAAACGAGCCAAGTCTGGTGAATACGGCGGGTGAGGTAACTCTTCCCAAGCTAAGTGATGTTATTGTTTTCTTGACCGCTTTTGCTGTATGACTCGGAGCAATATCATGCAACAAAATTACCTTTCCGTGTTTTCTGGCCAATTCTGGTCGTTTTTCGATCAATGCATAGTTCAAATTGATCATTTGTTGTCGGTAGCGTTGTTTATCAACAGTTTTGCCAGGTTTTAGAAGTTCATGATACACCACTCCCTTCTGGTCCCACCAAACACAGAGCATTGTCTTTTTTCCGAACCGATCAGGCTTTGCAGTCGATGTTAATGTTTCTCCTGGATTTACACATAATCTTTTGCGTTTGGTATTCTTAAAATAAATCCATTTTTCATCACCAGTCACGATTCGATGCAATAGCTTACAACATTCAGCAACAATTTACATGTGGTTTTTCGTTTTTCCATCTTCCTTTCATTCAAATCATGTGGCACCCATTTCTGCACTTTTGGATCTTTCCCATAGCTTTTAAACGGTCAGATATTGCTGGTTGTGAAACATTTAACATTTCTGCCACTTGACTGGTTGTGAAACATTTAACATTTCAGCCTGGTTGTGAAACATTTAACTGGCTGGTTGTGAAACACTTAACGTTCCTGCCACATAACTTAAAGTGTCATCTTCATCCAGTATTCTGTGTCTTCAAACATTTCTGGTGGTCTTCCACGTTCTTCATTTCGCACATAAAAATCATTATCTCTGAACCGTTAAAACCATCTTTTGCATGTTGCTTCCGATAGAGCATGATCACCATAAGCTTGGACAAGCATTCGATGGATTCTGAACACTATTCTTCAAATGAAAACAAATAATTAGTGCTTTCCGCAAATCATCATTTTCTGGTACAAAATTCGACATTTTTAACACGATTAAAAAGTATGATGTTGTTTATACAATTACTTGATTTTTACTAAATATGTTTGACAGATGTCATAATGAAATAATAATAATAATAGCTTGGTAAAAAAGACAATATTGTATAACATTGTTCAAGACCATTGTTGGTAAAACTAGTAAATTATTGTCAAAAAAACTTTGTAATAAAGAATCTGAGTAAATTTGCAGATGCTAAGATATAAATCAATCAAAGAGCTTCATAATTTGACAATAAAAGAAAACAAAGATCTTGAAATTCTAGTAGCTGAGGCAAAGGAATAACAGCAAAAAAAATGTAGGGGAACAAATAATTGTGGTAAGACAGATCAGAATAAATGAAAACTGAATTCAAGCAAAAATTGTATAGTGTAAACACATTATTGGAATAACTTAGAGTTGAGCTATAGAAAACTCTATAGAACTCTTAACTTAAATGTCACTAGTTGTCATTAGTTGAACAATAATATTTTATGAAGCTAACAAATTCTAATAAACTAAAATTATCATTTTAGTAAGATGTCATATATATATATATATATATATATATATATATATATATATATATATATATATATATATATATATATATATATATATATATATATATATACATAATTTTAAAAACACTTATCAAAATGTTTTCTACAGTTTGTTTCACCTTCAGCAGGTTTATCAAGAAGCTTCCTGATGATCCTGCTGAAAGTAAAACAGACTGTAGAGGATATTTAGATGAGTGTTTTTAATAATTTAAAGCAAAAATATCTTTTAAGTCACCCACAGTGACTTAAAAATTACCAATGGAAAGGAGATTCTGGTACAGTTCAGGATGTTGCTCAATGCAATGATTTGTCAAGTCTTGTGTATCAGTTATTCACTTGCAAATTTTCTGATGGATATTTTGTTAAGCTTGGAATTTATGGTGTAAAGGTTTTCTCAAGTTTTATCTAAGCATTGTTGTACTACATTAAGAGTAGATAGCAGCTTACCACCTCAAAATCAACCTCTCATTCAAAGGACTGGTAAAGACACTAGTTAAGAGATATATTGTTGTTGTGGTATCAGAAATTTGCCAGAAATTTACTCCAACATTGAACAAATCTAGTCATTGAAAAATGCAAATAGAGTCAAATTTTAGAATACACTAGCTTACATAGTGTATTTTACAGTTAGATCGCTCAATATTTTTTGAGAAGAGATAGAGATTCAAAGAAAGATCTTGGCAGTAAGATAATATTTGTTGACATCCTAATAGTAAGATAAAATTTAGTTATAGAAAACTACATCATTTAAAAACTTAATTTAATTTTAACTTTTGACCTACATGTATTTAACTTTATTAGTTAATAAAACAATTTAATAGAGAATCATTAGTTAAAGAATATAATTTTATGAAGCATATCAATTTAACTTTTAATTTTATTTTGAACCAACAAACCTCTGATTGAAATTATTGCCATAGCTTAGAATGTAAAAGTATTGCCTTAGTAGTAGCGTGTAAAAAATTGTGTTGCTTTGTTATTGTAAATGTATAATAATACATGTTAATTATTGTAAATGTATAATAATACATTTATAATAATTAATCTGAGTGTTACACACAGGTTAATTATTAAATGCAATAATGTAACAGGTAAATGTAATAGGTAAGTGTATTATAATACACTTACCTATTACATTTACCTATTACAAACCTGTGTGTAACACACAGGGTAACTATTGCAAATGTATTATAGTACATTTACAATAACAAAACATATTATTATACAATCAATGTGTTAATAAAAAACACTGTATTTTAATAAAATACAGTTATAAATATATAAAATTTTTTATTATTTAATTATTTATAAAATTAATAAAATAAAAATTAGTTAATAAAAATAAAATTTTTATTTACACATTGAATGTATAACAAAAAATAATATAATTTTATGTTTTACTCTCTGTACATGTTTTACTTAACACTCTCGGTATATGTTTTACTTAAGAATAACATAAAAACAAATTAACAAAGTTAGTAAACTATATTACTATAAACAAATTAAAAACAATAGCGGTAAATAAAGTTCAGGTAAATAAAACCTAAAAGGTTGATGCATGTTTCCATACCGCAAAGTCAGGTGTTGTCTTTAGGTCCGCAAATTTCGAAAATATTTTCAACATAATTATTTTAAGCCTGAATAATAATTTGTTTTGATACAGTTACAGTATTTGCTTTTGTATAATTACGGTACAGAAACATTCACTACGTAACGAAATAACATTGTGAAAAACGTAATTTTCATATTTTTTCATAAGTTTGCCTTTAAATTTTTGAATTAATGAACTTTAATGTAAATATTTATTTGGATTTATGACGAAAAGTATCCAATTTGCTGTATTTGTACATTTCAATATAGAAAGAAAAAAAAAATGAAAACGGTTATCAGTAATTTAAATTTTTAAAATTTAGTTTATTATTTATTTTTCATAAATTATCCATACATATTGTTCTATTATTTGTTATTACTGTTAGCATTATCCCTTAAATTTCTTAAATAAATTTATTTAGGCAAGTAGAAATAATAGTAATCAAAACACTGATAATAAATTTCTAAAAAAGCAGAAAAATCTCTTTTTTTAATGCATTCAATAAAATGTTTTCTAATTTTGTCTTTGTCTAGAGTTAAAGCTCCAATATCAAATTTGTGAAGTATGTTTAATGCATTAGCAATTGCAAAAATGCCACAATCCACACCATTAGTTTGTTGTTGACATTTGCGTACATGGATGGTTAAGATTTTCCCTTTAGTTTTATATGTATTCCATATTTGCTGCTTAACATGATCCTTCACTTGGCCATGGAAAAGACTGTCATAGTAAAAAATTGTGTCCGCTGGACAATTCACATTAGAAATGGTAATCCTATGATATTGTCCAATATATAATACTTGAACAAAATCATTCTTTTCCTCACGAAACATATATTTTTCACCTAAAATTGTATCTTTAAACCCAGACTTCATATGAAACCTATTCAAAAGAATTTTTGGGCAGCATTAATACTTACATCTGTCAGCATATCATTGTTCTCAATAGCGTCAATTTCAGTTTGTGTGGTAACACAGGCAGGTTGTTGTCAAACATAATCCATTCAATACTTTCTTCTGTATTATTTTGCTGAGAATTATATTTTCACTTGCATCTGTGTTCGGACTTAACTAGGACTTTATGATTTTTATTTGATTTAATTTTTAAACTGCTTGATGCCCTCAACTTTTCTGCACCAACTCCATGCCTCCCCAAATATAATGCAACCTTCTTTCTTAAAGGAATGCTTAATGCTTGTAGCTGACGCTTATTTTTTAGAACAGGCTGCAAATGAATACCTTTTTCATTTGGAATGCATTCTTGAAATTATTTTTCAACTTTTTTTTAAATACCAATTCCATTATCTAATTTCTCTTCATTTTCAAAAAGATATGATTCATTAATTAACTGCTTAGCTAGTTCTTGAAACAAGGATGCCTTAGTGTTTAACCAAGTTATTTGTTTGGGAAGTGATTCCAATGTTTTTATGCTACAATCTACTTCTCTGTCTTCTGCTTTGTTGTTTGTAATAAACAGTTCATTTCGAGGCAATAAAGGTTTTCTTCCAAAAGAAATTTCTTTATCCAAGTTCATAAACAGTGAGTAAATGTATAATTGAGTTAAATTGTACTAAGACCATGAAGGAAATTTATTAAAAACTGCAAAGAAATGCTTGAAAAGTTTATTTTGGATCTTGGAAAGTGCAATTTGGCATAGTGACTGAATCGCCAAAGCTAATATGTTGGAACTCAGCAGAGTTTGCAAAAGATGAACATGTAAACTTTCCAGTCTCTTTAACAAAAACTCCAGACAGATCAATACTTGAAGCTGGACACATCTTTTGCAAGCAATGTTTAACAAAGTGTCTTGGTCTATGATGCAAAAATGTGGGTAGGTATGAACTATACTGGCAGAAATTTCCACTATGTCTTGTATTGATGACACAATACCTAAAAAGTTATGTTTTAATATGTTGTGAGTTGATGTTTTAAAAGTTATGTTTTAATATGTGTGATGTTTTAAAAGTTATGTTTTAATATGTGTGTCAAAAATAGTGTAGCACCAGTGTACTTTGCACAATAAGTGAAAAATATTTGACATTTGTTATGTTAAAGTTAAGTTTTAATATGTTGTGAGTTGATGTTTTAAAAGTTATGTTTTAATATGCATGATGTTTTAAAAGTTATGTTTTAATATGTGTGTCAAAAAATAGTGTAGCACCAGTGTACTTTGCACAATAAGTGAAAAATATTTGACATTTGTTCACTTTTTAAAATTTGTTAATGGTAGTTTGCCTGAAACAAAACTTAAAATTAAAAAAAATAAAAAAAATCTTTTTTTATGTCAGATATTCCCTTTAAAATCTCCCTTTTAACTATTTTGTGCTCACTAGAGTAGACTCTTTATCAAAATGTATATTAAGTTATATTTAAGTTATGTTATATTATTTCAAATTTTTTAACTTTATAAGGAAATAATGAACACTAAAGTAAATAAAGAACACTTTTACATGTTTTGATAAAGAACCTTTGCATAATAATATTCTAAATATTCTATTCTATTAAGAAAAAAAAAAAAAAATACTAAGTACCTATTATATAAATCTGGAAAGTAGTGTTCAATAAGAATAGTAAACATGGTTGATAAACAAGAGTTACTATGCTTTTTCAGGTATGAATGTTTGAAGGTTTCATTTTGCCGTTCAACTCCATTGTTAGTATTAATACTGACCATTGATCTGTCTTTACAATACAAGTATCCCCACCTCTATTAATAAAATGGTACAGAATTAAGTATGAATTTAGTATAGAATTAAAAAAAAAATTTTAAATAAAATAAAACCTCAATGTGGTAACCATTGCTTTTCAAGCCAATTAAACATATTTTTATGGTTTAGATTTAAATAATGTTCACATTTTTTTAAGTTTTCAAGGGCTTTTGCTGAATCAACATTTGATTGAGCTCTGGCAACTTTCCTTAACTTAGCTAGCATTTCTACTTTAATGTCACTGTCAATATTATTTACTTTATTAAACCAACGTTCCTACACTTGTTCCCGATGAAAGTCACATATGAGAAATTGGCACTCTATAAATTTAATATATAAGTTGAAACTTGATTTACTTAAACATAAAACCACTTAAATATAAAATGATTCAGTGAGGGGACTTAATAAAATTAAATAAGCAGCTAATTAAAATCTTGAAATACCTCAATGTAAAGATTAAATAGCATTAATCTCTTCAGCACAATAATCAACCATAAAACATAAAGGACTCCAATTAGGATTCCATTCTTTTATTTTGGCAAGAGCACTTTGAATATTTTTTGTTGACTCTCCTTCACAAATAAAGGGTATATGATAGTCATTGTATCAAGCTATATGATAGTCATTGTATGTACTTTATGCTCTCAATAAAAGATGCTTACGAGGACATTTAAAAAAAAAAAAATGATGCTTACGGGGACAAAAAAAAATAACTGATACTCAAAGGTTTAATTGGTACACAGGTGCTCTTGATAATGCTAATGTCCCCGTAAGCATTCTTTCTTTGTAAAATCTGTTCCTGTAAGTGATAATATAGGTATTGTAGTTAAAAAAGGTATTGTAAAAATAGTTTCAGAGAAGGTTTATTAAAAGTAAATATCATTTAGTAATGAGCTGAAATAAATTAAATGATTTATTTCCAAATTAAATATAAATTTAAAAAAATAATAATTAAACATAACGTTTAATTTATGTTGGATACCTGAATGTCAGTTGTGGAGGTCTTTTTATCTTAAATTTTTTTTAATGGATTACTTCTAAGACATTATAAATATTTAAAAAGCAGTGATTAAAATGATTGAAAATTAGTTATGATAATTTTTACTGTCCTATGCAATCAGATTAGAACAAGAAATGCAAAAGCAAAATGACACGTTATCTTGAAAATGAAGGATTGTCTTTTTATTTAAAAAAACAGTGAGTATCTGTTCAATCAGTGAGCCCTGTTTTAAATACATATTTTATCGGAAACTATAAAATGTTATCAAAATAAAAGAACAGTTATTTATATAGTGTATTTGAATTTTTTTTTAAAGTATTTACCTTAATGTGCACTACAAAAATATTTTATAAAAGCCTATTATTTAAATATAGTGTTCAAAATAAATATATTATTTTATTATTTAAACATGCACATGGAACACAAGGAAAAAAAAATATACACATTCATTTCTGTATATCTTGGTGAAAATTGAAGTTAAGTAAAGAGAACTCACAGTAAAATATTAAATACATACAATTTTTACTTATCCTTTAGGTCAATGATAAAATCTTCTGTGAGGATTTTCAACTTTCCATTGTTCTACCTTTTTTAAAAGACATTCTTGGTCAATGTTTGAATACCTTTTCTTTCTTACTGCTTCCAACATGTAACACCGAATAGTTTTTTTCGATGGGAAGAATCTTTTATTTGATTTAGATGATCATTTACTATTTTTAAACATTTCTCTTGTAACAATGATTTCTAATCTTTTACGCATTTCATCAACACTAGTTATAAATTCAGATGATGTAAATATTTCTTCTTTTAATCTTGCATCAAATGGCTGGGATATACCAGCAGCCTTAAAAAAAAAAAAAAGAATTATCAGAAAATTTAAATAAAAAATGTAAAAATCTGAAGGTGGTTTAAAGGTTGATTGGTTTCAATTAAAAAAAATTAATTAAATAAAGGAAAAAGCCACTTGTTAAGTGCCTACAATTTTTAAAAAAGAACTTTTAAAAGAAAAATGTTAAAGCTATAAAGTAAAAAATAAAGAAATTAAAACATTAACAATTTTTACAACTTGTGATTAAAATTGGTTAATGTTAAAATCAGATTATGTTATACAAAATTATTTACATCTCTAGTAAAGTGACCAGTGTGAGAACTCATTGATGGAAGAAAAATTAATAAAATATTTATTAAAATTAATTTATTATTTTTTAAATTATTATTGTTATAAACATGTAGTGTATTTATATTCTATCTATAATTGAATTATTAAAGTTTTCAAGTTTATTATATACTTATATAATATATAACTATAAATAAATAAGTATATGATATACCTTATATAAATATTTAAATATAAATAAATATAGCACATTCAAAATACCTTTCTATTATTGCAACTCATTTTATATTCTTCTTTAAAAGATATTTTTCTATCACTTCCATGCATACAATCAAGAACTTTACTTCCTACAATCATGAATGGAACACCATTAAAAGATACTGAGTCATCCTCCCAATTTTTAGTCAATTATGTATAAAGTAACTTAATATCACAAAAAAAACTATGGTAACCAGATCCTCGGTAACTGACAAACTTTTTCTTACCTATATTACCAAAATTTTTGTCAGCAGAATAACATGTAAACTTTGACACAGTTTCTGTCTCATAGTTTTGAATCAAAACGAGTATTTTCTCGTATGATTCTGCACATATCCACTTTTCCGCTCAAAATATCATATCCATAATGACTTTAATAGTTCAAAATAGTAAAAATGAAAAAGTTTCAAATTTGGAAAAGTTACAAATGCACAAAATACATAAAATTATATAATATATATCATAAATTATATAAAACCATAAAATTATCTAATTACCCTTAATAAGACTTGAATCTTCTAACAAACTTAAACTCTTATCGTCTCCCGATATCTTATCATATGAAAAAGAAATTTTTTTCCATTTTGCAGTTATTATTTTCTACTTAATCCTTTAAGTTAATGTAATACTTTAGGCTACATAGAACAAACAAGAGAGCCTGGCTAAAATTATTTATAAATTTAATTATATCAAATAAAATGATTCATATAAAAAATAATTATGCGGAATAGACTTACGAGTTTTGCGGACTGTAAGACACCACCTGACTTTGCGGTATGGAAACATGCACCAACCAACCTAAAATCTAAGACTTTTACAGGAATGGCTCCCAAATTTGATTGGTCAAAATATTTGCTCCGATCTAAAGAATATATTCATAATATTTCATATACATGTTTCATATATAACATATACAAGTCACGATATCCGGTAAACGAGAAAAAAAGTTTTTCGGACTTTGTGAAACAAAATTTTATCATCCAATCAAAATAGGGAGCCGTTTCCTGTATTTAACGGTGTCGCGTTAAATAAGTAGATCGTTAAATAAGTAGACAGTCAGTTCTGCGCAAGCGTAACGCCTGCGCAGATACAGCGCAAAGCTTTCGTTAGGTAGGTTAAATCTATCGTTAAATAAGTAGCCTTGTTTCCGTTAGGTATAAACGTAAAAAACAAAAATAATCATGTTTTAAAATTTTTTAAAATTATATAATTAAAATGCGAGTCTATAATTACTTTGTTGAAGATGTTTAGCAGTCCCTGATGGAATAATAAATTATTATAATAAAAAAGTGTCAACTTTGTGGTATGTGTATATATAACCCACTATTTAAGTTAAACTTTTATATAATTTATGATTAAGAGTTAATTATTATTGTATATTTTATATTATTTTATGTTTCTGAAGTTAAATTATATGATGTCTCAGCATCTCAAAAATCACTGTTGTTTTGGGACTTCCATTTTATGCATTGACTTATTTGTCGATTTTGCTCAGAACTATTAGTCAATTTTGTTATGTATTTAAAAGTTGCAATTAAGTATTACTAGAAATACTTATTGAAAACAATCTAAGACCAAATTAACTGTAAATTTATTATGGATTTAAATCTAATTTTCAGAAAGTGACCCTAGGTACAGTTTAAAAGCTTGTTGTACCTAGGGCCACTAATTTTCAAACCCTTTTACTTGATGGAATTTTATTAGTATAAGTCAATATACTTATACTAATACAAAGTAATTAGTATAGAGATGTGATCGTATCAGTTTTGCCTTCTTTAGACAAGTCTGGGGACTTGAATTTGGGCACTAAAAATCTGGCTATAGGTACACAAACTTCCCTTAGACCTTATTCAATCTCTTGCCTTAATTAAACTTGAAAAAAATATATTATTACAATTACTGATAATTGAAGTAAATATATTGAAAAATTAACAATTTGTGCAACTACTTTATTTTATTGATTTTTGGTACTCTTCAAAAAACTCTAAAATTTTAGATTATTTGATAAAGTCTGCTTATTTTCCTTAAACCAATCAATGAGAAAAAGGTTCAGAGTTTAAACTGGTAGCGGTAAAGGTTTGAAAAAGCTATTTGTTAATGATAGTATCGTTGTAAAAAGGCTGTCGAAGTTCAAAATTTTTCTAAAGTTTTCTTTAAAGTTTGTCAATACAGTCTAAAGACAAGGCCTTAGATATTTTAAAGAAGACTCACCTTGCTGGCTTGATGATACCTTGATTGATATAGCACAAAGTTTGTTTTTATATCAGTTTTCTAAAATGTTTGGGTTTCCAAGTTTAAAAAATCTGGATTTTTTGCATTTTTAGTTGTTTTAATTATGTGGTTTTTCAGAAAGTTACAGTTGTATGCAAACGATTAATGTTAGAAATCATATTGGGTGTTTCTAAGTAAATGCGTCCTATGTTGTTTTACATTAGTAGTGTGTTTAGTTTTACGATTCACTTTTTAATAGTTTAAGTAAAGGTGATGCGCCATTGTTAGTGCATAGAGTTGCACATGAAAATGATTGTGATTTTTTCTTAGAAAGAATGTAATGGTTTTGTGTAGCAGTATCAACCTAAGTTTAGTTATGTAAAAAGATAATGACATGCGGTAGCATTACCTGAAATGTATTGAGAATGGTAAATTAGAGATGTTTCCTTTTATTACTGTGTTATACTGTCATAAACAGTGTGTCTTTAGTACTATCAATGTTGTGAATATATCCTGTTATTTCTACTGTTTTTGTTTTATGACATATTTGAATATTTAAATTCAATCAATATACATAAATATGTTTTTTTTGTTTTTTATTGTTGATTTGTTTATGTACCTTATGTTCTAGTTAATATTTAAAAAATTCATTACTTATTTTATTTTTGTAAGTGTCTTATAGATGTCTAAAGTTATACAATTGGCTAATTTAGGTCAACTATTGTTTGTTCTTTATTTTGTTATTGGCATGATGATTTGTTTTGCTCACTTTGTAGTTGTTTTTTTCTTACTGTCATCAGTTATTCAACTAGGGTTATCGATATAAGATATAGTCAATAGGTACAGTTATTAAAGTCAGTTCTTTATTTACATACATTTTGTTGCAGTTGATTATAGCTACTATTACAACTACACTAAAAGTAGTATTTAAAAATATGGCTATGTAATTTTTAATTATAATGAGATATTTGATCAATTTTTTATAGAATATTGTGAAAGTATAGACTATTCTGGCATGTTGATATATCTTTGATGGGCGGACATAAGAGTATAACTGCATTTTTGACCATTTAACGATTTATATGAGAAAATGTGACTTGTGTATGCCGGCATCAATGGTTTTAACAGTATAGTTACACCATTCGGTTCAAACAGAATAAAAGTAATAACCCATTTCTCAAAATATGACTTCTGTAGCAAAATAATTGGGTTCATAATATTGTTTTTTTGCTCTACTGAAAAGTTACACTTTTGCAGTTATACTCTTATGCCGCCATCAAAGATATGGCTGTTTTAACATTTTTAACATTTATTTGATTTAAAAATTCAAATCCTTCAATTAGAGTTCATTTTGTAAATCAATTTATTGACATGCATTATTCAATGCATTTATTAAGTACTCTTCTGGCACAAAGGCATTTTTATAATTATTTTATTTATTCGTTGTGATTTCATGATACTATTTATATTATACTATATTTCTATTCTATGTAGGCTTGTAATTCCATGTGGAAAAATCGAATTTCTTCCGAAAATGCCCAAGTTTCAACCAAGTTAAATTTTTTCAAAAGGACTTAAAAACCATGTTGTTTTATTTTGCTATTTATATTGTGTAAGGATATTATTTTTCTCATTGATGTGTAAGGATATTATTATGTTGATTTTATTTTCCAAATAAAGTTTTAGTGTAGCATGAAGTGTGTCGTTTCTTTAATATCGTATGTATTTAAAACATTCTCATTGTAAGAAATAGTAAACTAAGTTTAGGTCACATTTTATTATTATTGCGCTATGCATACATTAAAATCGCTAAAATCGTCGAATAATACCCGTCTAGATTGTTATTCAACGGTAGTACAGTAGTGGTGTTGTGGGAGACGCTCGCCTCATAATTAAAAAGTTCTGAGTTCGATCGCTACCGCGTCCCTGGCAATACCGCGCTCAACTTGTTTCTCCACGTAGCGATCTTGATCGTCATGGTTTGTGTTTCGAAGTTATAGACTTGAGAGAGGGTTGTAAAAACAACTAAAGCAGCCTCCTTGACTGTAGTGTCTTTTTCGGCTTTGAGGAGGTAAATTAACACACAAAAAAAGGCTAGACACGAACTAATAAATTCTCTTCTTTTCTTTTTTCTGGGATAATATCAGAATGCTGTCCTTACTATTTATCTGCGTAGAATCAAGTAACAATTACAAATTTTACAATCATTAAGTTTAAGGGTTAAGGATAAATAATTTAACGTAAAACATTTTGCTAAAATGCACAGTTAAATTATTTAGGAATACAATAAACTTCCTTGTGAGATGAGTATTTTATTTGATATCATTAATACGGGTGAATGGCCTATCAAAAAGCTTTTTCTTAAAAATGTGTTTCTTGTCATACTATACTATAAAGATATAAATTGCGACTAGAATATACGTCGTGAGTTAAATATTATTAAAAGTAGTAAATTATCACTATAAAAATGCCCTTAAGTAATAACAATTCGCATGGCAAAGGAAATGCTTTTAGTTCGGTTAACGTATGTTTTTTTTTAAATTTGTTAGTCTGGGTTAGCAAAATGCCTCGATTGTTCAGTTTGTCTACTTATTTAACGATCTACTTATTTAACGTGACTTAATACGTTAAATAAGTATCCGTAAACTAACGCATGCGCAGAATATCATTTTGTCTACTTATTTAACGATCTACTTATTTAACGTGACAACGGCTCCTTTAAGTTTTTGGTAGTTTTGAGTTTAATTTTTTTTTTTATTGCAAAAAGCAAAGAAGATGTTTGCCTTATATGTGTCATTGCAAATAACGTAAAGAAAATTAAAACTTCCAGCGGTTTATTCATTTATTTTTTTTGCATCAAGTTAATGTTTTAAAGCTAAAAAGATGATTTTCTTTTTCTTTCTATTTCTCAAACTTAAAAGCAAATCTTTCTAAAAATTTTTTATCTTAACCCAAATAAGTACTAACATTTAAAACCATATTTTTTTATGTTTTATTTACATAAGTTTATCTAATTATATGGCTTTTATGTAAAACTAACCTTTTTTTTCATGACCCAAACATGTCTAAAACATTATAATAGTTTAAAAATAAATTAATTACATTTTTTACATATGAAAGTATACAGGAAAAAGTGTTACACCAACACTTGTTTTAAAAAGTATCTATATACCATCTATAATCTATGTTTATCTTACTAAAAAAATTTATCTACAGTGGGAGGCCAATTTATTAGTTAAGTGTAACTATAATATAAACCATTATTAGCTCTTTGTTATGCTAAATTTTTATACAATTATTAGTGTTACTAGCTTAAATGAATATTTTTCTTTAAAATAAAACACATCTAAACACTATTACTATTTTCAAGCATTTATTTAAGAAAACTTATAATACAAAATGTTTTTTTAGTGTCTGTTTGGGTCACCTTTTGTATCAATTACTGCTTTTATCCTGCTTGGCATACTTTGGATAAAATTCTTTACATTTGCTTTCAATTCCTGATCATTTTGCTAGGCATTATTTAGTGCCTCTATGATATTTTTCATGTTGGTTATCGTTTTGCACCCAATTATCTGCTTTAAAAGTTCCCAGGAGTTCTCTGTTGGGTTTAAGCTAGGAGAATTGCCAGGCTGTGGTAAAACAGTAACATTTTTTGACTTATATATCTTTATTTTTTATTTATTTATTTGACTTATATTTCTTTATTTTATCCTTTTTGACTTATATATTAAATATCCTGTCACTGATTTAACTTTATGGCATTGGGCAGAATCATGCCTAAAGGTGCATTTGGATGGACCAAGAAACCAATTATGTAACTGCGGAACTAATTTGGGAGCTAATACTTTTTTATGTTTTTCCTGGTTCATCATCCTTTCAACTATACAAAGAAGGCCACTGCCCTTACCACTTATGAATGACCACACCATTACTTTTAGATGGTGTTTTAATGTCTCTATAACACAGTCTGGGTTATATTTTTCTTCTTTCTTTTTATCTAACAAAAGAAAACTTATCAATTAATATTTCAAGTTGGGACTCATCTGAGAAACACCTGAAAACAAATAATAATAATAATGTAAATACTCATATTAATGTTTCATTCAGTGATGCTGTTGCAATAAACAATTAAATAAGTATTTACTTACATTTTCCCAATATTCAGCAATATTTTTAAAGATTCTATTAACTTTTTTAAATCTTAGATTATCGTATCTTGCTCACACTTGTAAGTGTTGAAATTAACCTCCTAACTGCAAAATAGCCATTTGAATTACTGGATAGGAGGGCTACCACCCTAACTACCGGAGGATTACCTCCTGTCAGTGAATTTAGATTGTTATTATTATTAGTTTTGCTTATTAATACAATAAAACAGAATTTGTTAATGCGTTTTTTTCCGACTTAATGCGTTTGTTTCCGTATGTATGTATATAATGAATGTTTATCTTACTAAAAAAAATGACCACAAGCTGACCAAAAAAAATACAAAATGGAAATTAGGATTAAATTTTGAAAAATGTAAAACTATGCACTTTGGTTCAAACAATTAAGAATATTCTTATTTTATGACTAATAACAATTCCAAAGTGGGCGGAGGACCTAAACTTCATTAAGTAATTTTGGCTTCTCCTGTAAGTTTGGCTTTGTAAGTAGATAAATCTTTACAACAAAAAAAAGTCTGTAAATTTTTCGTTGTTGAACTGATGAACATTTTTTATGCTTTTTCGAAGCTGCGTGTTGAATAATATCACATTTGCCTTTATTCACATTTTTATTAGTTTTTGAAAAGTTTTATACCTATTTATATGTAGTATTTAAAATAACTTGCCTTATGTGCCAAAAGTTCAAGGTTTATTGCTAACTTTTACTCTTGATTAGAATATTAAAAAAGTAAATGATAAATTTTATCCGTATATCCAAATATGACCAATACATATGTCTACTAAGGTTACTAAACAAATTTTTTACACAATTTTTTTACATTTCTAAGTTGAAAGTTTTATTACCTAATCACCTTATGAGGCATAGTGGAGTGATTTGTGATTTTATTTTAACAGCCTAAACTTTAAAAGTATGGATCAATATGGTTTTACCTAAATAAACTTTTTTTTCAAATCTTCTTGTAACATGAGATCTAAGTGTGATTAATAATTAGGAAAGGCTATCAACAGATTTAGCAGGTTTTGCATAAACATTCAGAACCGTTCCACACAAATAAATGGTTGCTAAACTAATGGTTTTATCAAAAAGTTTTTTAAGAGTCTTTATACACAAATATTGTATGTTAAATAAAACTACTTCTGTTCAATTGTAAGCAGTGTGTGGTTTTTTGTTAAACAGCATTAGCGTAACAAGTAGAATAGGTCAACAGTTTTTAATAGACTAGCTATATATATGTATATATATAAACTAGTAAAAACACTGATCTAACTTTTATCTTCAACAGCATGTTTCACCATCAGTAGGCCTGCTGATAGCGAAACATGCTGTTGAAGTTAAAAGGTTTTTACTAATTTAATAAAACATGCTGTTGAAGTTAAAGGTTTTTACTAATTTATTATTGCTTTGTTCTTTAAGAATATTTAGCACTTTATTTGTAGAATACACTGACATAATTTAAATATATAAATATACATATATACGCACACATGCAAACACCACACACACGCAAACACACATATATACATAAAATATATATATATATATTTCTTTATTTAGATTTTCTTGTTGAAAAAGGTCTCCCACATACTATATCCGAAGAACTTTTCTTCAAATTCAACTCTCGTACCTTAAGGCCAATCTCTTCTGTTTTAATTTATAAGTTAACCTCATTTTAGACATTTAAATCACTACAGCTTCTGTTGCTAAAGTCGTGTCTCCATTAAAGTCTTTTACGGCTTGTGGTCCAGACAATATTCCTGTCATAGTCTTACAAAATTGTTCTCCAGAACTCTTTTCAATTTCCTTTTATTAATATTATAAGTTCTTGGCTGCGTCTTGTTTTCCTGCCTGCTGGAAAATGGCATCTGTTATTCATATTTCAAAAACTCCAGCTCTTTGCTGATCATTCAACATTATACTCCTGTCTTGATAAAAAGCCTTCTCTTTTTGATCGCTTAGAACAGTTAGCAGGCCTTGTTAAGAAGTGTTACGCAGCTCGCATTTTGCTTGCGAAAAAGCGATTAGCCTCTGAGTTCAGCAGTTTTGCGTTCTGCAAAAACTTTATCTTTTAGAATATTTAAAATATCTTTTGACATCCATTTATGTGACGTTTATTTAGGAGAAATAAAGTTGCAAGTAAAAGCATTTAACCGCAATTGTAAACTAATTGTAAACTAATTGTAAACTGTTTAAGAAACAAAATTTCTATTAGTTTACAATTGCGGTTAAATGCTTTTACTTGCAACTTTATTTCTTCTAAATAAAGAAGTTTGTTTAATAATTTTTTTATTGTTCTTAGTTAAAGAAAATAAAGTGTTTTAAGTTTTTTCTTAAGGAATTAAATATATAAATTCCTTTTAAATATAAAAATTATTTGTTGTCATTATAGTTTAAAAAATGCACGATTTATTTTGATGTAAATATTTTATTGATAAGATTTTATATATAAGTTTATTGTCAATTCAATAATGTAAAGTTTTAATGACGTTCGTTTAATTTATGAAAATAAACTATGATCACAAATATGATATTAGTAACTGATGAAACTTGTATTGTATAAAAAAACTATTAAAAAGAGTTCACAAGATAAATAAGAAAAAATTTATCAACAGTTAATGAAATAACCAAAACCAACTGTTGAATTATAAGAAAATTAACAAATATTATGTTACGTTTTATGAAAAAATTATTTTTATCAAAATAAAATTTAGTTCATATTTATAAAAAATGAAAAAAATGAGTTTTCAAATTATGAACTAAGATTTTATTTGTAACTTTTGTTATAGTGAGAAAAAAAAACTGTTTGTATGATTTTTAATGCGTTAATAAAATAAATTTAATTAATATGCAGTACTTAAAAGTGTGCTAGTGATGCAATGTAATTTCTAACAATGCAAAATGTAATTGCTGAGTTGAGTTACTTTGAAATGCATTACGTGTTTTCGTTACGCAGCGAAATCTCGTTACAAGGCCTGAGGTAGCCTATCTTGAATCTAATCTCACATATGAAACAGATTGGGGCTTACAGTGGCTTGTAAATTTTTAATACAGCAAAACCCAGTTATTTACTGCAAACAACTATCGCAGTACTGTGGACATTTCTATATTAATGGGTGGCAACCCTCTCGCTGAGTCCTCTTTTTTATTTATATATATATATATATATACATACAACCCTCGGAATTAGGAAAAATGAGGTCGGCAAAAATTTACCGACCTCAATTTTTTTGAGGTCAGCAATAATTATTTGATACAAAGGTCTAACCATGAAACATTAAAACGAGGTCTGCAAATTTTTGCCGATCTCAAATACTTTCAGGTCGGCATTGCCGAATGCCGACCCTAATTCCGAGGGTTGTATATACGTAACTATTATATGGATACATATATATACATGTATATATCAACTCTCAGAATTAGAAAAATCGAGGTTGACATTAATTATAATATATAAAATTAATGATATTATTTGAATAATAATTTTTGTAATGACGAAATAAGTTAAACAAAAGAATAACATGGTTTCTTTAATAAATGTATTTACTGCATTTACATGCATGTCTGAAATTGTTTTTTTTATAACGCGCAATTTACAACATAAATTAACATAACAAGTCAGCATAAATTAAAAAATATATATATATATGTTGTATTATATGTGTATATATATATATATTGTATTATATGTGTGTGTATATATATATATATATATATATATACATATATATATATATATATATATATATATATATATATATATATATATATATATATATATATATATATATATAGCCTTCCTGCAAAGAGCATGCGGTTGCATGCCTTTTTTGTGAACACCTAAAGTAATTTTTTCATTTAATTTGACAACGTTTTTATGTAGTAAGCGTTTTAAGAATTTGCGGCCAAATAAAGCTATAAAAAAGTAAAGAAAATAAAATAGCAAAAATCAAAGAAAAGAAACAAAGACTATACAAAATAGAAAATCTAAATCAAATAAGCTAAAAAAATGATATATTAAATAAAAAAATTTGTTATCAAAAAAATTATATACCTAAATACTTAACTGTTTTGTTTTCTTATATTTTAGGGTATTTCTTATTTTCCCCTACCAAAATTAAAACTAGTTGAAGAGAAATGTAGACAGGAATCTAACAAAAATAAAAATATTTTTTAATGTAAAATTTTTTCGCAAATTTTTTCAATCAGTATATTAAGGAATAACTTTATAATTTGTGCTAGAAACGCTAACAATTTTTGATTTTTTTCTTAATTTTCATGCTAAACTTAACTGTGTTTGTCGATGCACGGGAAAGCATAATAGCTAATTGCTATTTATTTGTAAAAAAAAAAAAAGTTTTTAACAAGTTTTTTATGTAAAAATATAAAAAGTCTTAAAATACTAATATTTAAAATACTAATATAATATTTAAAAATACTAATATTTAAATATAAAATATTTGGTTGTTTTCAATACCCTCCTTTTATTAGTCTGCACTTTTGTAGGATTACCCAAATTGTATATTTTAACCTGATAGCTTTTTTTCTGATGAACTATTGTTATTGAAAGCTCCCAAAGCTTGTTGGCTAGTACATTGTTACATTACTGAACTTTTTTAACAAAATATTTAGGAGCCTATTTAAAAAAATATTTTCGAGTTTTTAAAAACAGTTTTTTTAACAGAGCAATTTTCATTTTTAATATATCAAGTAATTTGTATTAACATTGGAAATTGCGCGTTATAAAAGAAACAATTTCAGACATGCATCAAATGCGGTAAATACATTTATTAAAGAAACCATGTTATTCTTTTATTTAACTTATTTCGTCATTACAAAAATTATTATTCAAATAATATATTTTGTAAATGAATAATTTATTTTCTTATTTTCCTACTAAATAAGTATTGAGAAATAAACATAAAGTATTGCAAAAACGCTTTTTTTAAAAAGCGATAAGGCATACCTAACGAATAAACATAAGGAAAAAAATTAAGCAGTTACTCAAAGTTTTAGCGTACATTGCAAATTAGTCAAACAAACAAGGCTTGCGATTGCACGCGATTCCTGGTAAGATTTGATATAAACATATATATTTTTTTTTTTTTAATTTTAATTCACCTCTCTAAGGCCATGAAGGCCACTACAGTTGAGGAGGCTATTTTAGTTGTGGTTACAACTTATCTCAGCTCTATACTCCCAAACAAGAACCTTGACAAACAAGGCCGCTGCATTTGTTTAAATTTTATCAAGTCTTTTTATGAAAATATATGAAAAGTTAACTCTTTACTTTTCTTCTTTGCGAAGAAAAGTAAAGAGTTAAGTCTTTTTTTTTAATTTGAAAAGTTTGAAATTACACTGAAAATGGCTCCATTCAAGCAAGTATTTATAAGAAAAAGCTTTTGTAGTTCAAACTAAATTAAATGAGTTCAGTCCTTTTATAATTAAAATTTTTTAAACTCTTTATAAAAAAAGCTTTTCTTTAAATTATTATTTATGTGTCTATTTATTATTTTTCCTTTGCTTGAGAGGTTAAGGCTATCGCTCTTGACATATCTAAAGCTTTTGATAAAGATTGGAATGCTGGTCTTCTCCATAAGTTTTCTTCTCATGGTGTATCAGGTAATATTTTTAAAATTATTTCATGCTTCCTTACCTATCTTAGTTTTTAGAGTGCTGTCCTCGATGGACAGCACTCTTCTCTTTATATCCTGTCACTTCAAGGATTCCTCAAGGTTCTATCCTTGGTCGTATACTTTTTTAATTTACATGAATGATCTTTCAGATATTTTCTTATCTAAAGGTGGCAATGTTCGCTGATGATAGTAACATTTATTCCTGTCTTGATAAGAAGCCAACACTCTCTGATTGCTTGGAGGAGGCATTTGAGCTTAAAAAAGATCTCACTTCCTCTTTTTATTATTATTTGTTATTATTATTTTTGCTTTGATTAAATTGTATTTAAAATACAATTTAATTGAATAAAATAAAAACGCAAGTATAAAAATATTATAAAGTTCTTTTGTTTAAAGAATAGTTAGTTTGTGACGGTTAAATTTTATATTTTATTTTAAATATGTTTTGAATCAAAAATATAAAACTAAAAATTAGCTTTTTAGAGACCACTGAAGCTTTTTTTCATTTTTTTAAACAAGTTTTTCAATGAAATTCTTATACTGGTCATTTAAACTTATTAAGTTTATTTAAAAATAATTAAAATGTGTCAAAACAATAAAAAAATATCTTTAAAAAAGAGCTTTAAAGGTATAAACCTTAAAAAAATAATAAAACCTAAAACTTGCTAACATAAACGTAATAAAGATTAAAGATTTTTTTGCTGTTTTCTCATTATTGTGCAATTAGGCAATACTTTTGATAGTGATGTTTTACTTTAAATTTGCTAGATACTCTTTGCTATTTTTTTTATGTAAGTAAAATAAGACATTAATAAGTTTTACTGTTTTTTGCTGCACTTTTTTTCTCCTATGTAAGCTGATTTTACATAGTTGTTAAAGCTGGCGCAGGTGATTGTCTGCCCTTCCTGCCAAAGGCTGTATATATATGTATAAATATAATTATATATTCATTTAGATTTGCATATATATGTATATTATAATATATTCTGGTATTATATTAAATCTTGTACTCTTTTTTAGAAACAACAAAATGGGTCAACTTTTTGCATATCTGAAAAAGGATGAAGCCACTGTTTTTAACCAAGTGTTTAAATTAAAGTTTAGTAATAGTGTTGGAGTAGATTGGAGAACTCTTGGACGTTGGTTAAATATTGAAGAAAACGATTTAGACATTATTGATAAAGATAATAGAAAAACTGACGAGAAAGCATATTCAATGTTAACTAAATGGTTGCAAATGAATGACAATCCAACACTTGAGGATTTAAAAACAGCTTCAAAAGAAATGAATAGGATGGATCTAGCAATAAAAGTAGACCAATTCTCAAGTAATAATTTTTAACATTTAATATAATGAGAAACAGATTTTTTTTTAAATTAAACTTGAGTTAATTTTTTCCATTATAAGTTTGTTTTTTGTTTATGTATCTCTTCTTTTTCTCTATGTGAATAGCATGTATAACAAAATATAAAAATTAAAATTATATTTAATTTGTAAATATTTTTAATATTCGATTTAAAATATAAGTAGAAAAATTCCAAAAACTTTAATCATTTTAAATTAGTTTAAAAAACTCTCTAATTATTTTAAAAATATAATAGAAATAATAGAAAATATAATATAATAAATAATAGAAAATATATAATAAATAACTTTAAGGGGATTTGATCTAATTACAAATTTAATAGAAAATTAGATCAAGTTATAACTAGTTCTAAAGGTTGAAAATGAGGTTTGAATTATTTAAATACTCTAAAGTTGAAAATTTTTCAAAAATTATCAGGTAAACTTACTGCTTGCGGAATGTTTACCTGATGATACTCTGAAACATAGGGTCATGAAGAAATATTACTTGAAAGATGTCGGTCAATAGTTGTTAATATGATTACTTGTTTGTTTCCTATTTAAGCACACATAAAGCAAGTATGAGTCAAATAGAAACTGAATTAATATTGGATATTCGTATATAGTTTTAACTGACGTGGCCATCAGATTTGCATTACGCATTTACATAACTCTTCTGTGTCGACATTTTTTTTGTAACTCTTTTTTTTTTTCACCCTGTCATTTAGTGAAGTATCAATTATTCTCCGTGGAAGAATTTTTTCCTAGCTATTTCCCATTTCTCTGAAATACCTATGAAAAAAATACTTTTATTTCTCAGTCTCTTTTAAAATAACGTAAAATAAATCGCATATTTTATTTTATAAATTTTATAAAAATATATAAATCATCTATTTTCATTTAACTTCTTCGTAGTTTCCAATCGACGTCGAAATCGAGTTATCAAATAATTGAGCCCTTACTCTTTGACGTGTTTTTTTTTGTTTTTTTTTAGCAATTTATTTAGTGAATTTATTTCGTAAAAGATTGTCTAAGGAGGCTTTCGATTGTAAATTCTAAATATCACCAAGTTCTTAAGATATACGGTTAATAAAAACTCTAAGCCTTTAAATCTGTGTATAACTAAGACACGTTTTCTTTTTATCTTCTTATACCAAAAAAATGATGATATTTATTTCAAATAATAACATGAATAAAGTATAATAATAATATGTATAAATTAAAGTATTTTTCTAACTTAAGTACATTATCAATTTTTTTTTACTTTCGATCAAGTAAAATGTATATTATATATGTTTATTATATGTTTTATAAATTATAAATATAACAACATTTATAGTTTATAATAAAATTTAATAACAAAAATTTTGTTCAAATTAAAAAAATTAGTAAATATTTTCTAATTTTTATTAAGGAATTATTTTGATTTAAAGTTTTGTGTAACTTTTTATATAGTTTTATAATTTAATATTAATGTGTTTATGTTTATAATATAATGTAAATAAAATGTATTTTATAATAATAAAAAACTGCATTTGATTTTTTATTTAATTATTGTTAAATGTTATTAAATGTATATATATAAAAAGAATAATATAATATATATAATATTACAATTTTGATTGTTGTTTTAATTATTGTTAGATTTTTGTATATAGTTATATTTAAAATTTAATTTTTCTTTAGATCTTTTATTGTTTAAAAAGCAAGAAATGGATATTTCATTTTCAAGAAATGAAATAAAGATTATAACAGAAGCAAGTTAAATTATAGCGTGGAACATTGCAAAAAGTCAACATCTTTACACCGATGCAGAGTTTGTAAAACAAAATCTATCTGATGTAATCTCAGTTTTAGATCCTAATAATAGCAAAATTCAAAGGTTAATTTCAAATATTTATGTTTCTCAACATACAACTGAAAGAAGAATATCTGAGATTAGTGTCGAAGTTGAACAGCATTTGTTAAATGACTTAAAAAATTGTGAAGCATTCAGTTTAGCATTGGATGAATCAACAGATATTGAAGATAAACCTCAAATGGCAGTATTTGTTAGATATGTAACATCAGATGTACTTGTGAAAGAAGAGTTGCTAGATTTAGTAGAGCTAAAAGACACAACTTGTGGAATTGATTTAAAGGAAGCCCTTGACACTGTTCTGGTGAAAGCCAATGCTCCTAAGAACAAGCTTGTTAGTATTGCTACAAATGGTGCAACAGCAATGGTTGGAAAACACATTGGGCTTATGGGTTTACTAAATAGTGATCCTACGTATCCAGAGTTTATCCCAGTTCATTGCGTGATTCATCTAGAACATTTAGCAGCAAAACATTTTAATTTTCCTGTTGTTTTTAAATCGGTGCTGGAGATTGTAAATTATATTCGATCTAATGCAAAAAATCACAGACAGTTTAAAAATTTCATTAGTGAATTGGTTCTTGCTGACAAACCAAGTGACTTGTTGTTTTACTGTGGTGTAAGGTGGCTTTTTAGTAGTGATGTTCTTTATTGGTTTGTAGAACTATTAGAACCAATTAAATGTTTTTTGCTTGAAAAGCAGAAGACATTTGAAATCTTTGACGATGTGAATTTTTTGCAAGATCTTTTATTTTTAACGGATGTAATGCAACATTTACAAAATCTGAATATTTTTCGCTTCAGGAAAAAGGAAAAAATATATGCAATCTTGCTCAGACTATATTAAGTTATCAAAAAAAAATTACTTTGTTTCAGAAAGATCTTACCTCTAAAACTTTTAATCATTTTCCTCAAATGAAGAAGATGATTCATAATACTAATCCTACAATTCAGTATGATGATCATAAGATTGAATCATACCGGGAAAAACTACAGATTTTATTCGAAGACTTACAAAACAGGTTTAAAGATTTGTATGTTCTTAAATCATCATTAGCATTTTTAGTAAACCCTTTTTTATTTGATATTATTAGTCATGGTTGTCCAATACCAGAAAATATACTTAAAGAAACATCTCAATTTGAAATAGAATTACTAGATCTCCAAGAAGATCAAAATCTTCAAATGCAGCATAAAACACTAGCTTTATTAGATTTTTGGAAAATGGTTCCTGAAGTTAAGTATCCTCAACTAAAAAGGATTAGTATAAAACTTATTTCAATTTTTGGATCAACATATACATGTAAATCTTTATTTTCGACTATGAAATCTGTTAAATCAAAGTATCATGCCAATCTAACTAGTGAACATTTGCTACAGTTGCTTAGAATATCAACTACAAGCTTAAAACCAGATTTTAAAAAACTTGCCAGTAGTGTTAAAAATCTTAGTGCCTAATAAATTAAAAGTAAATTATGCAAGTTAATATACATTAAGAACTTTCTAATGGTCTTTAACAAAAAAATAAACTGATGTTACAAAAAGAATTCTCTCTGTTATGTCTAATTTTTTTGCTGAATGATGTAAAGATATTTTTCAATTGTTAAAGTAAAAGTAATTTTGAAGTAAAATTGAAATTTTTTTTTTATTGTGTAGTCGTTTATTTATTTGATATTTTGGAGTTTTTAGTAACTTATGCTATTAAGTGGTAATAATTCAATACGAATAAAAGCAAGTTTAATTCAAATACATTAAAATAATTTTTTTTTTTCAAAGAAACCATTTTATCTTTAAATTTTTATATCTTGTTTACAATTCTTTTTATAAGGAAATTTGTGGTTGTTGTAATTGTGTTAATTCAAAAAAAAAAAGAATGATTTACAGATGCTTTCTCAATTTTTTCTACAAATGGATTTCTAGTATGAATAAAAAGGAATCAGATTTTATGTAGCCAAGTTTACATTTAAAGAATAGCGTTTATTTTTTTTTATTGTAAAAAAACTAAATACTAATTATAAATTGTGTACGTCCCAATTTTATTTATAAAAGTACGATTTCCATTTAAAAAATCAAAAGATTGATGTATAAAAAGTCTAAATTTACCTTGACCAATTTTTTTTTTTTTTTAAAGAAGAAGTTGGCATAGCAACATATTTATTGCGGCTCTTTGGCACGTCATTAGTTATATGCGGCTCTCGCGTCTAAAATTGGCATAGCTCATTAAATATAAACGTGTATGTATTCACATTTTACTACCTTTAGCAGAAAAAACATCCTCATCCACTCTTTACACGGACCGTCCGGCGTCGCACAGTGACTCAAAACAACAAAAGAAATGGTAATAAACCCCTCGCAACTTTTCTCTAAATTAAGTGCCCTTTTTTAAATAATATTAAATTGCAATAATTTTTCATTTCAAAAGTATATATAATTTTTTAATAAAGCTTTTATTTTGTATTTTATAGTTAAAAAGAAGTGAAAAAATTTGTTATTAATTTCAAAAAAATGTGAGATAATTAACTAAAAAAGAGCAGTTTTAAATTAAATAAAAGTGTATATTTATTATGAAGTTAATCTTTTGGCTCTATATATTTTAAATTTACTAAAAAGAAAAAAAGTCTGATTTTTTTATTTAGTTTTTATTTTTTTTATTTAAGTTTTTATTTAAGTTAAGGACTTTTTGAAAAAATAGACAGCAAGTAATTGCATTTTTTTGGTTTATATATCAGCTACAAAAATGTTCCAAAGAGTTCCAAAAATGTATATATTTTTTCCTAGTTAATTAACATTTAAAATATAAAGGGATTACTGCGGTATCCTACGGTTATTGAAAGTTATAAAAGAAATACCTTGTTTTCCGCCATTTTTGAAAGTGTTTTGTTATAATCAAAACAAATGAAAATGGCGGGAAACTTAAATTTTAATTTTTTACTAGTATTATTTGCTCTAATATAGTTTTAAAAAACGTGCTTTTGTCGTTATATACTATTTAAAAGTTTGTTAAAATATTTATTGACAATTTTAAAAAACGATTTATTAATCGATAAGTACAGCATGTTTGAAAAAGCTTAACTGAACAACTTTATTATTTCCTTTAATATAAAGTTAACTTAGTAATATAGTGTTTTTACACGATGTAACAATGTGACAATTGTTAAAGCCATAACAAAATAAAATTTTAAACAGAGTAAAGTAAAATAATATATAATGTAATTTAAAATGTTTCTGATATATTAGTTTTATTATATTGATGGTTCCTTAAAACAATGGCAATGAAAAGATTAGATTTTATCCTAATTATACGTGAATTAGGAATGGATAAATTAAGATTACGGAAGGATTTACTTAATGAAATAAAAAATACTGAAGAAATTCGCAAAGAAAACTCAAATAAAGTAAATGTTGCTTTAGTTATATTTATTTCAAAGGTGAAGAAAAAACTAAAACAATTTGGACGAAATTATGATACATTTATACAAAAAGAAAATCGTTGGCTCCAAAAAAATCTTATGAACAATAAAAATAGCCATTTTGGTTCTGGAAGGCCTCATAAACAATGGAGTGTTCTTGGAGAACGAAGCAAAAGAAAAAAAAAAGAAAAGATCTAGCCACTGAACATCATCAAAAAGTGCAAATGCTGCTGGAGAAAAAAAAAAGCCTTCTTTATAAAAATAATATTTCTAATGTTTTAAAGATAGAAAAAGTTGATGAAACTTTGGATAAAACCTTTCCCATTAATATGAGTGAAGAGGAAGCTCTTGCGTTAAAAATGAACACTGATCTCAGCAATAGACAATATCCAATGATCAAAAACTCAGCTCTTGTACACAATATGCGTATTTATCCTACCTTGCACGATATTTTCAAGGAAAAATTGAAATGCTATCCTGAGAATATACACTTTTCTGAAATTTCTGCACAGTGCACTCTTCAAAGCATGTTAGATCACACTGTGAGTAGAATAACTGAAATGATTGATGTGCCTAATTGTGGTCAAGGTAACAAAATATTTGGAGTTTTAAATGGAAAGATTGGTTTTGATGGAGCATCAAACCAAAGTATTTATAAACAGAAATACGAGACAAGCAACACAAGTATAGAACTTAAAAGTGAAGAAAATCTTTTTAGTACAGCTTTTGTGTCTCTATTGCTCAAAGTAGAAAATGGCGAAATTTGGAAAAATGGAAAACCTTCAAGTTATCACTTCTGTAGACCTCTTCATCTACAATATAAAAAGGAGAGTCCAAGTTTATCAAGAGCAGAAGAATCAGGTCTAAAAAATCAAATAAATACCTTAAAGACGTTTCGCAAAGTTTTTGATAATGCAAAAAGAAAGGTGACCTTTAATATCAGCTATAGAGTTGATTTTACAAAGTTTGATAATAAAGTAGTTAACGCACTTACAGAGACAAAATCCACTCAACCCTGCAATGCATGCGATGCTAAACCCAACGATATGAACAATATTGGTTTATTAAAAGCAAAAACTGAGAATGAGTCAACCTTGGGGCTCGGAATTTCAACTCTGCATTGCTGGATAAAATGCTTGGAATTTATTCTCCATTTGAGTTATAAAATTGAAATTAAAAAATATAAGCCAAAAACAATTGAGGAAAAATTATCTGTAGACTTAAAAAAAAAAGAGATTCAGGTACTCTTCAGAGAATCGTTAAGCCTATATGTTGACATGCCTAAAACTGGGTCTGGAAATGCCAATGACGGCAATACTGCCAGAAGAGCATTTAAAAATAGTGAAGTTTTTTCTGAAATTTTTTTTTTTAATTATTATTATTCAGTGATCTAATACAAATACAATAATCTATTCATAATTTGATGAGGTAAATAAGAGGTGATACACCAGGCCCCTCTATGCTGACGAACATGGAGATACAGACGCTACAGACAAAGCAGCAATTGTATCTATAAAGTTACTTTCTTATGTTGTTTTTGAAAACGTTGATGGATTGAGAATTCACTGCTTCTTGCGAAAGCGCATTCCATGGGGCGACAAATTTATTTGAAAAAAAGTTATATCGCAGTTTTTTACCATCTGACGTTCTAGTTTATGGTTATGGCTTTTTAGAATATACTTATCTTTACTTTTTGAAATTTTTTGCGGGACGACAAAACTAACAAGCTCGAGTTTAGGAGTGATTTTGAATTGCTCGATAAGATCTGCATTTTTGCGGTGTTCTTCAAGAGTTGTTAAACCGAGCCGTTGGTATGTCTGATTTTAAATGCGGTGACCAGGCTTGTACAGCAAACTCAAGATGGGGGCGAATGTAAGTGAGATACAGAGTGTGCCATAAATAAAAACTGCGACTGCGAAATGATTTTTTGAGTCGCTCTAGCATTCTATTTGTTACTGATTCGGCTGACTCTATTTGCGGTGTAACGTTAAGGTCATTCGAGACCATCATACCAAGGTATCTTTCGACTGCGGTTTCTTCGAGAGGACGACGGGTGCCGTCGACGTTAGACATTGAGTATTTGTACGTTGACTTGTTACATCCGCGCCCAACATGCATTACTTTGCATTTCTCAACGTTGAAATGCAAGAGCCAAATATGTGACCATTTACTAAAGTTGATTGTGATATAATTGAAAGATTGCATAATATTCTCATAACCATATCTTGTGGATATCCTATTAATATCAATAAATTAGATTTATACTGCACTGAAACAGCTAAACGTATAGTGAGTTTGTACGACTGGTATGTTATGCCTCCTACTGTACATAAACTGCTACTGCATAGTTCTTCTATATCACATAAATTACCTTTGCCAATTGGGGTATAATCGGAAGATGCATTGGAGAGTTTAAATAAACAGATAAGAAATTCTAGACTAAAGCACACGGCAAAAATATCAAGGTTAAGCACAATGATGAATCAGATGCACTACCTTCTAGTAAGATCAGATCCAAAAGTATCAAGCATATCTTTTAGAAAACATAAGAGCTATCGAGGAAAACCCTTACCAGACGAAGTTATTAAATTAATTGTAATGTAAAAAGTAAAATAAATGTAACAAAATATAGTTTTATTATATTATATTTTCTCTATCTATCAACATCCTTTAAAAACCTTTTTTTTCAAATATCAAGTAGAGTAATATATCAAGATAAAGTGTTTGTCTTGAAGATTCTAAAACTTAAAAAAAAAAATTTTTGTACGAGTGTAGTGCGCGCACACGCGTTGAAGCTGCGCGTTAAAAAACAATTTATCAGCAAATTTGAAATCTTTGACCCAAAAAATATTATTTTTATATATAACATTTTTTATTTACAATTTAAATCAAATTTTATTTAATTTTTGCCGTTTTTTGATCGTCCTGAGTCACTGTGCGTCGTAAAATACGTCAATAGTTCCTGATGGAACTCGCTTATACAAGTAACGGAGAGATTTGCTCACAGTCTAATGTAAGGTAAAGTTTTTATTTTATTTTACACTTCAGCATATTCCTAATTAGTAAATTTTTCAAAAACAGTCTCATAATTTTTCTTGAGTTTTTTATTACTTCAGAATTGCTTGCATCTTCTTATAGAAAAAATACTAATAATAAGTAATATTTATTAAGCAAAAAATTTTCCACAGTAGATATTATTTATTAATTAACTATTTCTTTATTTCAAATACATTTTCTAAACTTTTTCTTTACTTTAAAAGCAAAGGTCTTGTTGAGTAGACCTATGTTTTTTGGTGTTTGTGTGTTTATATAATGTGAGTTTTTTAAGAGATATTTTGTATTTAAATTGGTAAACCTCTGTTTTATATATTTATGTTTTCTATTTTATTTGTTGGTAGAGTTATAAAGATAAATTGCAGATATAAGGATAATACAAGCGGAACCTTGAGGTATTTTACATCTGGTTTTCTCTTATATTTTATATTTTCTTATATTTTATAAATGTTATATTTTCTTATATTTTATATTTCTTAGTTTTGTATATATTTAAATACGGCTGTCTACCATCGAGGAAGTTTATTAAATTACTACACAAAATTCCAAAACTGACAGTCAACAAACAAAAATACTTTGACAGTAATTTATTTATCAAGTTGTTCAGGATCTTTTTCTGAAAAAGATGATATAAAATTTTAATCCAAAAAAAAAAAATGGTTTTCGGTCGCGTAATATTTAAAATTGGACTTAAAATTTTCGGAATGAAATTTGTTGGATCTTTTTTAAAAATTTTCTATTTTCGGTAAAATGTTCCGAATTCAAAACAAAAACGGTGAGCTATTAGGTTGAATGAATTACGCTTTTTATTCGTTCGGTAAGTAGGGTTGTTATTAACTATTTATGTCTAAACTAACCAATGAATTTTTTGTTCAAATTTTTAATCGAATATTAAGCTATTACATTTGGTTTTACACATAAAGGAGAACCAAGCTAAATGATAAATGCAGTCTCTCTTGGATATGATGGAACAAAATTATTTATAAATGGGAAGCGAATGAAGTCTGTTGATACGAATTTAAATTTTAAATGAGTTCAAAATTAAGTTTTCTTTCAAAACACTTACAACCTTTATAACGGGTATGAAAACACAAACTGGCTAAAATGTTAAGCTAAGCAAAATCTTTAATAAATAAAACGAAAACAAAAGCAATCCTTAACAAATATAGAGCGGGCTTAGCAATTTCTTTGCAATTGGATCTGAACTAAAGTTTATGAGTAAATATGGAAGAAGCGCCACAAGCTAAATGCAGGCTTTGCTTTCTGAGCAAGCTAAACATACAGAAGAAGTTTTTATTTTGAAAGAAGAAAAAATGAAAATAAAAAAAAAATTAACCAATAAAACATGAAAAAATAAAATAAAAAAACTTATTCTCTTGATTTTAATGATATTAAATAAAAAAAAAAGGAAAAAATTTTACTTATGCTTTTATTGGAGTAGTAGGAATTGCAGTAATATTATTTTTTATGCATAATTAATTGAACAGTTGTTAAACAGAGTGAGCTGGCAACTAAAACCGTTAGACTGCTATACCCAGCTACAAAAAATATATATATTACCCTTTAAAAGATTGCTGGAGTGTTTTTATCTTATTTTTATCAAAGGTATCTTTCCATGAGACTGCGGCCGTCTCATAGAAAGATACCTTGAAATGTTTCTGAGTGGTTATCGGCTTCCGTTACTTGGATCTCCTGGTCGACTAACCGTAAAAATGTTCGAATTATTTTTAAGCGTGGTAAACTATTCAAATAAAAGATCGCCATTACAGAAGGCCAAAGAAAATAATTCGTGGAAAGGTAATCCAGTTTCAGCGGCCGAAGTATTCAGCATGTTGTTGCATTTCCTGTTGTTATTGATTTTTTGATTAAAACTGAGTAAAGCTATAATAACTCACCATCCAACACCGTCTCCAGCAAGCTCGATGTTGACAGGAGTTTCAATGTCTGTCTCTACAAGACTGACACAATCAAGTCTTATTAAAATGACAGTTTTATTAAAACTTGCTACATCTATAGATAAATGTTTAGAAACTTTTTTACAAGGTACACTCTTTTTCTGAATTTGTTACTGAGCTCATGAGCCCTCAAAACATTTAAAAAAGCTGTTTGAAATTGCATAGTCAGAGTTGTGTTTGGTACAGGCTGAAGCAGAACATCTTCTAACGAAGGAGTCGTAGCTCGTTAATCTTCGCCAGTTTTGGATATAATCGAACTTCACGTTTACCGATAGTAATATTTATTACTGGTTGTTATTATTTAATTCACAGCGACATCCATTCCAGATAATAAAACTTAAATAGCTTGGAAAACAATAATAGCTATTCCGTCCTAACCAGTAAATTTAAATGATCAAATTAATTTCTTGCATAGGCTAGAAAGGAAACCAGTTTAAAATTTAGAGGCTGAGCAGTTGTTAAACCTAACCCGGCGGATACAGTAATTGAACCCGTCATTTCAAAAAGGGCACAAGTCCATTTACTAAAACTTTTCAAAATCAACAAAAATATGATTTTTATTAAAATAATGTCTAGGCTGCTAAAGAAATTAAACATAATAGTAGATAAGTAAAGAACGTATATTACTTATGTATTTTTTAATTTTTTTATAAAAAAAACATAAGTCATACAGAAACTTTTAATTCAAACTTGTAAACTAACTGTTAAAAGTTTTGGACTTATGTTCTTTTCGAAATGACAGGTTCAATTGTAGTGTCTAACAATTTTCGACGTTTTTCTTATAATATTGCCGCTGATATATAATGTGATTAGATATATTTAAAAATCATTTAAATATATCTAATCACATTCCGCTGTATATAATGCGCCAGGAATAGTTCTACTACCTATTTAGTATATAAATTTGTGTAAAGCTATTTTAGTGTTTGCCTATATCGTTATCGGTACCGTTAATGTAATTGCCATAGTGCAAGTAATATTGATTTGGTGAGCTTTACAAGTTTATTTCACTTTTTTTAAAGCTGTTTCACTTTAAGCCTAATATTTTATAGATAAAACTACAATGACTATGTTTATCCCCCCCCCCCCCAGCACCTAAAAGCGCGTTAGCTTCCAAGCTTTCAGAATTTGTTGTATCAGAATTTTTTTGCTCAGGATCTTCTTTGGCTTACTTTTATGTTAGCTCGTTAGTAATGTCAGGTAATTGAAAGTCAGTTTGATTTATTATAAAAAGAAGTTTTTTTCGCCATTCTTTGATAATTAAAGCAATTTTTACATTTTTGCCTTAAAATTTGCATTATAGTATAACATAAATAAAAATAATACCATGCCTAAAAAATGTGTCAGTCGAAAAAACATATCTATGTTTACTCTACACACTTCGAATGCTAAGCTTATATCAAAATTAGGAGTCCAAATAAAGCCGTTTGGATAAATATCTTCCCAACTTTAAGGTTCGTGTGGATCAGTAACAAGTAAAAATACAGTTTTTGTAAACAACTTTATAACTAAACAAATCGCAAACGTATTTTATTGAGTTTTGTATATTTTCAATTGTTATTAGGCACCTTGAAAAACCATCCGTAAAAGTTAATTTGTTATCAACCTTTACATGATCAATAGTAAGAAGAAAGTTTGGAAGCTCTGCTTCAAATTTATAAATAAAATTTGAATTAAACAATTTATATGGGTACCAAAGTTTGTCAGCGTAGTGAAAACTGCAGTCACTTCCAGCCGCCAAAGTCGAGATCAAAACTAGCCGCCTCGCCTCCTTTTCATTAGATATTCTAAATCTTTTTGACCAAATATATTTTAACAGAATTAAAAACGGAAGGTGGTACACAGTGGGCCTGTGGCTGGACAAAAGTATAAAAACCAAAATCTGAATTTTGATGTCTAAATGCTTTCAAACCATTATAAAGATATTATAAAACAATTTAAAACCGTTTATATACACTTAAAGTTTTAAAGTAGACGCGAATGTGAATTAGAAAAAAAAAATTATAAAAAGAAAAATGTTTAAAAAATCGACGGAAATAAATAACAATTACATAAAGTATTGGGCTTTTTAAAATATTATATTATAAGTCTATATATCATCTAGATTTTAAAAATTGTTAGAATTAAATAGGTAAGTAATTAACATATATATATGGCAATTTTAAATATGCCTAATATTTTATATTTTAAAGTCTAACTTTTGCTTTTAATTGACTTTTAATTTTTTTTATTGCTACATTTTGCTTTTACACTCACATATCTTGAAGCTTACATATGTTTGCTTTAATAATTTCATAAATCTGGTTGCCACTAAGTGCCAATTTGGTTTTCTTTTACGTTTGAACTCCGTTACCAAACAAAAAATGTGTAATTGCGCTCAAAAATTTTTATTTGCTCAAAATTTAAAAAAACACGGAAAACAAACAAAAGAATCATATTTCGCGTATTTTAAAGCATGACATTAAGTCAAGGAAAAATTTCTTTATCAATTTTATAAATTTTTGACTTGAATCAGCCAATAACCAATAATCAAGTGAAATACTCATTGTAAATTATTTACTTTGTTTTTTTTTTCTGAGTTTAAAAAGGCTTTCGACACCATTTTCAATTTTCCGAAAAATTTAGTCAAGTTCTAACATCTAATATCTAGAGAACCAATTTGTATTTTTTGAGAAAATTGTGGAATCGAGCTTATAGTATAAATATTAAAAAAATAGCAATTTTGAATTGGGTCACTTTTTAGCTTTGTCTGATTCTTACAGAAAGTTGCTTTTAAATAAACAGAAAAGCCAGGAGTGCAAAAAATAACTCAGTTTTATTATCTTACTGTTCAAATATCTTTTCTTTCTTTTTCCATATACGAGTTTATTTTTTTCCATATACGGTTGTTCTAATTACGTCATTTGGCTGGAAAAACCTTTTTTTAAAATGCTTTTAAATGTTTTTTTGTTTAACGTATTAGAAAAAAAAAAAGGAAGCTTTGATGATGCCACAATTTACCTTGAGAATGCCTAATTTTTTCAACCTTTTTTTCAATTTTTGTTTTCTATCCAAGTCAGTACAAATAATTTAGTATTCAATGGACAAACAAATAAAATTCACTGCGTTTGTAAAATTGTCGAATAAAAATTAACAATCTAAAACAAAGATAAATTAGAAACAAAAAACTTCGCACGTAAGTTTTGCTCTATCAATGTATACAAAGGTTGACAGAGATTACATGTTAATATCTATGGTTTAAAACTGTTACCAGTGGAAACATTTTAAATAAATTTAACACTTTGAAACATTAAAGATAAAACAATGTTTAACAGAACTGCCAAGTGCTAAATAAAACTACGATCTCGGAAAAAATTTCATTTTTAATTACATTTTTGAAAAGCTAATCCTCATAAATATTACATTAAACTAATAAATGGTTTAAAGTTATTACCACAAATTATATCATGTTAATTAAATCTTTAAAATTAAATAGTTTTAAAGGTGGCATTTTATTTGTTTACTACTGAAATTTAATATCTTTAATAGGACGATACTTTTTTGTCTAGTACTGAAATATTGATAATTTCCTGAGACTAAATATCTTTAACAGGATGATATTTTATTTGTTTACTAATAAAATATTGATGTTTTCCTGAATCTAAATATCTTCAATAAGACAATGCTTTGATTGTTTACTAATGAAATATTGTTGTATTCCCGAAACTAAATATCTTCAATTACATGATGCTTTATTTGTTTATCTAATGAAATATTGATAATTTCCTGAAACTAAATATCTTCAATAAGATGATGCTTTATTTGTTTATCTAATGAAATATTGATGTTTTCCTGAAACTAAATATCTTTAACAAGTAATATACTGCCCTTATGAGATTCAGTTCTTCAAAAATGTTGACAAATTTTTCAAATGTTGACAAAATTTATTCAGTAATTGTACTCTTATTTAGCACTTGGCAGTTCTTTAAAGCAGTAACTTAGTAATACATGAAGAATATTATTTTATTGGTATCATTTTAACTTCGTAAAACCTCGTTTAATTCAATTACTATTTAAAAGTTAATCAAAGATGCTGAATTGAAGAAACTACCCATATTACCCCTCCACTAGAAGAAATTAAAGAAATTGCTTAAATTAGTATAGGCATTTAACACTCACGTAAACTTATGTATTAAAGTGTGTATACATTTTATATACAGTGGTTTTTTTACATATATGTTAGGAAATAATTAAAAGTAAAAATAAAATAAAAGTGCTAACACTATGTTTAATACATAATTTGCTAGAGGAAGTGAAACTCTATTATAGAGTACCTTTATTTTTTTTACAGGATGTTTATTACTCAATCTATACCAATTAACACAAAAAAGTTAATTGATAGGCTTGCTTTTATTATATTCATAAATTTAGACGCACAATCAAAAAATTCTTAAATCTTGTTAACTAATAGTTAATTAGTAGTTTTTTTCCCATATTTCTCATCAATAGGCCTAAATTAATTAATTTTGTCGAAAAACCTTATATAAATTTGACTTACCTGGATTAAGTTAATCATTATTTAATAAATAAACAAAAGTTAAGTTAGTTTTGCCCTAAAAGATGCGAAAAATGGGAAAAAGACGTATCACTCAAGGTGAAAGATGGCAAATTATTGCTCACATCAAAGAAAGAACCAAAAGTAATAGAGAAGTTACCAGATTAATTATAGTTTCTGAGAAATGCGTTTGGACAACGAAGCAAAACTTTCTTCACACTGGTGGTGCCATCGAGAAGACGAGGCCAGGTAGACCCTTGTAAACCACCAGAAAGGACGATAGTGCCCTTTTTAGAGTTATCAGAACTAATCCAAGAACTATATACACAGAATTCAATACAACGCGAAAAAAATCTATTTCTCAGAGCACAGTCCGCCGAATACTTATCAAATACAAGATTGGAGTCTACTCTGCTTTGAAGAAACCGCTCCTGCGTCCATATTATAAACAAAGGAGACTAAAATGGTGTCGTGAAGGAAGGTGTTGGACAAAAAATTGAAAAACATTGTGTGGAGTGATGAGAGTAACTTTGAGCTTTTTAATCACAAATCTAATATAGCAGTCAAAAGAATGGCTCACAAAAAGTATTATGCCAGGTACATTAGACCGACTGTACAAAGTGTAGAAGGGTCGATAGAGATCTGGTCATGCTTTAATTACAAAGGTGTTGGTATGTGCCAAACATACACCAGAAGAATCAACTCAAGAATACTCGTAGAAATTCTGGAAAACAACCTAATTCCATCAATTGATCTGAGTATGCTCAATGATAAATCATGGAAACCTGCAACAAGTCGGCGCTACTGCACATATATCCTAATGTATTGTGCGTCAAAAGTTATGAACAATTTAATTTGTCTTATTTTTTTAATACCATGTAGTTGTACCTACTTATTATTTAATATTTGTATTTTTTTTGTAATTTTTTTTTAATTATGTATTCTATATGTATTTATTTAATAAATAGAAAAAAAAAACTGAACCAAATTCTTTTTTTGTTATTGTTTTATCGTTAAAAAACTAAATATTTCTATTCTCAAATACGAATGCGTCTAAATTTATGAAAACCACTGTATTGTATTTATATATATATATATATATATATATATATATATATATATATATATATATATATATATATATATATATATATATATATATATATATATATATATATATATATATATATATATATATTATATATATATATATATATATATATATATATATATATATAATAGGATGTTTCATTAAGACGGACAATAGTTTAATGCAAATTTTATTTGAACGGTCAATAATTTTTTCTTCTTCTTCCAAATTCAAAAACTACAGCTTTTGGTAATTAAAATAATGAAAAGATTAACAAACGAACAACGCATTAATGTTGTTGAAGAGTATTACAAAAATGGTTGTTCAACCACAAATGCATCGAGAGCACTTCGCTATTTCTTTGCTTAACATAATCGACCAACCATCAGTGCAATTAGAAAAATTGTGGTAACATTTAAAGAAACTAGATCAGTAATAGATGTGAAAGCACCAACTCTTTCTCGCTTATGCCGTTCAAATAAGAACTTTGCTGCAGTACGCGAGAATGCGGCCGAGAATCCAGGCACCTCAATTCTTTATCGTGCACAAGAATTGAACCTCTCAACAACAACATTTTATCGAATTTCGACAAAAGATTTGTGTATGCACGCTTACAAAAATCAATTAACTAAAAAACTGTAGCCTGATGACCATTTAAAGCGCCGTACGTTCGTCAAATGGGTACAAGAGCAAAGGCAAATATTTAATTATTACTTTATTACCCAGTGGGCACGGGATATAAAAAGAGGTCTTTTAAACGTCTTTTAAACGTTTCAAACGCCTATTTTACTATTGATATTAGTTTATTTTTTAAATGTTCAGTTTTGTGTTTTTAGATTTAGTTCAATGTTGGTTATGAAAAAACGGTCGCGCCAAAAATGCATATATTCCATTATTGCATTTATTATTTTAATCATATTCTTTTTGAATTTCTCACTTCTGATCCTAAGATTTGCCTCAGTTGGATTTCAGTCATTGTTGTTGTGGTCTAATCTTGTGTGTGTGATTAAGCGTTTTAACTTATATTTTTATAAACTTATTGATTAAATTATTTATGATTATTATTTAGTGTGAATTATTATTTAGGTCGATCCTGCTTTTTCGCAAAAAATCATCTTTAGCGATGAAGCCAATTTTCATCTCTCCGGATTCATTAATAAACAAAATTGTCGCATTTGGTCTGATGAAAATCCAAAGAAAATTGTTGAAAAGCCACTTCATGCACAAAAGGACACGGTATGGTGCGCAACGCCTGCTAACGGAATCATTGGGCCATATTTCTTCGAAAATGATGCCGGGAATTCTGTTACTGTGACAGGCGAGCGATACCGTGATATGATTACCAACTTTTTATGGCCTGCATTGAATGATGTGGATTGTGAAGATATGTGGTTCCAACAGGACAGAGCCACCTGTCACACAGCTAGTGCTGTGTGACAGGAAATGCTGTGTGACAGGTAAAATTATAATGATAATTGAAGTATTAAAAGAGCAGACGCGGCGCAATAATTAGAGATCTGAATCATAACCCAGAGGTCCCGGGTTCGACACCAGCTCCAATTCAAAAAGAGACATTGGTAATGAAGGATGCTTGAACCTCTGGTTAAATGCTCTCCCGCGGTGCTCCGTTTAATAACCAGCTAATGTAAGATAAGCCAATAAAAATAAAGTAATATATGAAAATTATTTAATATCTTTAATCATTAAATAAACATTATTCTATAATTTTAAAAACACTGCACAGTATAAGGTGTAACTTATTATTAAAAAATTTATATCAAGTTGGCAGGAACAACTATTCGCTGTTTTGGGATATTCCACCAGGTGTTTGTAAGTATAGTGAATTAGCAACGGCTTGTTGGATTTGACATACAAGCCAACATTATTAATATTGTCAAATCGACTAATATAATACCTAAAGATTGATAGAACTAATGTGCAACATATACTATGCTCCCTTAACACACTGCAACATATACTATGCAAAAACTTTAACATTTATAACAAAAAATACACATTCACTCAACAAACAGACAGCAAACATAACTTGCAGCAAATACACTCAATACAAAACAATATATATATATATATATATATATATATATATATATATATATATATATATATATATATATATATATATATATATATATATATATATATATATATATATATTTTCATGTATGTATATATATATATATATATATATATATATATATATATATACATACATAAGTATGTATATGTATACATATATCTATAAAAAAATATATATATATATATATATACATGAAAATATATATATATATATATATATATATATATATATATATATATATATATATATATATATATATATATATATATATATATATATATATATATATATATATATATAATTGTTGTATCTATGACACATGCGTATGCAACAAGCAACACACTTATTTATAAATTGTTTTTCATGTCAGCCAAAACCACTCCAGGGATTTTTTTGTAAGAACGAAGAACTCGTCAAAATGATGCAGGAGGTAAAGGCTGTTTTAATGACTGGTTAACCACATCAAACGGTATAAAAGCATTTTCAAAAGATTCTTTTGTATACATTAACATTCCTTCAACCAAAAAATAAATAAAAGATATTAAATTTAAAAAAAAAAAAAATTAAAAAAATTGTTTTTGTTGTTATTTATAATTAATTTTAATTTCTATTTTATTTAATTTAAAAAACTATTTTAATATTTTATATTATTTTAACAATTTATTATACTTCCTCAAAACTTCACAGTTAATAGTTAACAGCCAGTAAAAAACAAAGTACTCAATAGTCATTAGCTTTAATAGTTATGGGTAATTGATGCTCGATTTAATAGAATAGTGATGTTCTTAAAAATTCAGACAGTATGAAAACTATAAAATAATTCAAATACTAATTTCTGACTGCCATTCATTTGTTTTTACATCTTTTTTAGCTACAACAGATATTAAATTGGTACAAAATAAAATTTTATGGATTAGAAAATGACTTAGTTTGTTATTTTATTATAATTAACTTTGAAAGAAGACTTTTTTACAAAAAGATTTCAAAGCAGTCACTTTCTAAAATATTTATTAACCTTTGCAGTTCGCAGGTTTAAAATGTTAAAGATTTGTTTGAGAAAAAAAATTATTAACGTATTAAAATCTCAAGTTTGTTTTGTACTTTCCAAACGTAACACGTGACATAATATAAATTTATTTTTTACTTATATCTATTTAAAATAAAACTTGTAAATAATTTGAGAGAGAATTTTTTTACCATTAAAGCCTATTTTGACTACCATATATGTATATATATATATATATATATATATATATATATATATATATATATATATATATATATATATATATATATATATATATATATATATAAATATATATATATATAAATATATATTTAAATATATATATAAATATATATATATATATGTATATATATATATATATATATATATATATATATATATATATATATATATATATATATATATATATAAATCTTTATATATACATATATATATATATATATCTTTATATATACAAATATATATATCTTTAGATACAAGTAAAAAATAAATTTATATTATGTCACCTGTTACGTTTGGAAAGTACAAAAGAAACTTGAGATTTCAATACGTTAATATACTATATTATTTACATTATATAAGTATATTAATAATTTTCTAATTAAAGGAAAAGTTTGCATGATTTTAATATTTTTTTAAAATATAATTTGATTATAAAAATGCAGTATGATTTGGTGGCTATTTAAAATCTATCTAGTAAAAGTCCACATATGTATGTGATGTATGCGTGTGCCTAACAAACATCATAAAGACATTTTATTCTATTTTAAACATATGAAACATAGTACAAGTACTTAACTGTGAAACATAGTACAAGATCAACTTTATGAGTAATAGCATTAGTTAAGCTAAAGTTAGAAAGATCCAGCCAAAGCTTTGTAAAATTTACCTTAAGAAATTTGTCAGAAAGTTTTTTCATAAAAAGCCCTTTATGAAAAGCTCTTTGAAGTTTACCGTTATGAAATTTCTCAGAAAGTTTTTTCATAAAGTTTTGATAGGGCTATTAAAACTTTATAAAAAAAGTTATGCAAAGGCCTATTATAAACTTTAAGACTTTTCTTAGTATGTCTTAGAAGATTGCCAAAAAAGTAGTATAGTCTTCCAAAAGACTTTAAATTAACTCAGATTCCTGTTAAAAAAATAGTTATAACTATCATACTATTTCGATTGGTTTAAAAACTGTTGTCTCTCATTTTGATTGGTTTGAAAACAGTTATCTGTCATTTTGATTCGTTTAATGCATGAAAAACAAACAAAGATCAACTTTAAAGCAAATTAAAGCAAAACAATATCAACGTTTCCAACCGTTGTGTAAAGTTGTCCAATCAGGTTTTGAGTAAAGTTTTATCTTATCCAATTAGGTTTTATTTTTTGGGAATAACCATGTAGCCACTGCTAAATAATCAAAAAGTCAAATATCTTTAGTAGAACAAAGACCACCAACATTTGACATATAAAGCAAATCAATTTAAATCACCGTTTATTTCACATACCGCTTATCATATATTTCACACATTATTGTTACCCTTTGCTATCTAAAATCTTTAAAAAATTGAGTTACTAATTAAAATCGTTTGCTATTTTGATCCAGAACATGCACAGTTTCTACTTAAGAGGTGTATACTAGTTTTTTAGAAGTTTGAGTTTTGACACCTATAGACATTGTGCAAACTCCAAACTTTTGTATGCTCATGCTTGTGTCATATAAGAATGTTTTGCGAAGAATCGCAGTGATTGGAGCTTGTAAACAAAAAAACCTGAATTTTTGGCCCACCCAGCCTTTAACGTGGGAGTAACAAATTTATACATTTTTTTTTTTTTACTATTTCTATATAAATTTATATTTATCAACAAATTTCAAATTACATGCAACAATCTCTTATTTTTGAAAATTATGACCAAGTAAAGTTTTTACCAATTACAAGGGGGCTGTAAACTTTGTAGGGTCATAAAAAATGAACACAATTTGATTTCACTCCCAAACAACAATTGTAGAAAACAAAAAAAGGTTTCGTTTCGCTGAAAATCCAGAATTGAAAAAAAGCAATAATTCATAATACTTTATAGTTTCTGACAAACTAATAAGTGTTTACAAAGAACTTTATCTATGTACTCTATATATTGATGAAAAAAGTGTTAACAATTAACAACAACAAAAAAACAAAAACAAAAAAAACAGTATCACCTCAAAGTATGAAAGAGGTTAAGTTCCAAGTCAAACTAACCCTAATTAGAATGAAGAATAAACCCTAATTAGAATAAAGATTCTGCACATCACCATATTCAAAGCATTCCCAGAATCAACAGTCACTTTTTTCGCAAAATTACAAACAAATAATACATTTAAGAAAATCTGAATATGACCATTTTGTATGAGAAATATTGGAAAAACTAGCTTTCTGACAATTTTATTCCTGCAAAAAAAACTTGTATAGATTAATATTTAACACAGAGTTTAACATTGAAGTTCATGAACTAAAAAAGAACAGTGACAAATGTGAAAATATGAAAATGAATCCTCCACCTAACACAAATGAAAAAATAGTACGTGAAATTCACGCAAATAACAAAGCTGCGACTAACGAAGAACAAAATCATTTAATATTTGCTTCGATACGCAAAATGTTTTCAGCCTACTAACTGCAAACGTTTCCAATATTTTTACAAACGAAAGTTGATTGTTTTCATTTGACTGCACAATATCAAAAAAACTTATAATGCAGTCTGGTCAGAACTTGTGGCCTAACAGAAAACGATATTGCTAGTGCTCTTTTTGTTATACTCAATCAATTAGTTGCAGATGAATCTCATGTAAATAAAACTTGTTTATGGAGTGACTCTTACTTTGCACAGAGCCGAAATAGTTTTATGACAATTGCTTTAAAAATTTTCATCCAAAATCATCCACAAATTAAAACAATCATTTAGAACTTTTGTGAGCAAGGACATAATTTTATTCCTATTATAAATAGGAATAAGATTATGTCCTTAAGGATGATAGATAAATTTATCTTAATTTGTAAAAATACTTTAATATGTATTTATACACCTTTTAAAAAATGCATTTAAAAAATGCATATTTTATGAGTTCGAATTGATTTTTATAGTGCTAGGACTTTTTACCGAAGACTTCCTTCGCGAAGCCAATTCTTTTTTTAAGGAGAGTTTGTATCATTCTGTAAGAAACAAAATAAGTTAGCTGCCCTCACCTGCCCCATTTTCAATAATATGGTTTTAAAAAGCTGATTTTATAAAAAAATTAACAATTTAAAAACTAATACGACGTAAATTCACTTCAAATTTTATGTTCTGAGATTTTTTTGTGTCGCGTCTAAGCTATATCTATATATAAATATATATATATATATATATATATATATATATATATATATATATATATATATATATATATATATATATATATATATATATAATATATATATATTCGTACGCTATCTTTTTTGGTTTTATTCCCTTCAAAACTGCATTAAAATATTTAAAAAATAATATACCATGAAAAGCTAACAACTAGGATAAGCAATTTACTTATGTTTTGCCAAAAAATTATTTATTTCAAAACTTTAAAGCAATTCAATATCAAAGTTTCTAACAGTTGTGTAAAGTTTTCAAATCAGGTTTTGTGTAAAGTTCTATCTTATGCCATCAGGTTTAATTTTTTTTACCACTTATAAGAATAAAAACTTTTATTGTAATTAGGCTTTTAAAATCATCAACCTTTATGAATCTCATAAATTTCGATTTGTCAAATTTAGGTTTACCTTTGTTTCTCGCCATAGTACAAAACGTGTTTAAGCATATTAAATCCTATTGAAATATAATTAAACAGTTTTAAAACACACATTTGAAGACAAGCCAGTTTAGAATTAAATTGTTTATTCTTTTTATGCTAAAAAATTCCCATTCACCATTTAATTAAGACCCTCCTCCCTCCTCCTTACTAGAACTGGCAGGTTGCGTGTTCACAACTAGGTTTAGTTTACGACATTTTTAGGTTGAAACAAATTTTTCTTACTTCCAATAAAATCAAGACTTAACTAAAAATTAGACCTGGAAATATAAATAGTTTTTAAAAGAATCAACTGTCAGTATTTGTGCCCTAAAATTTAAAAATCAATTTACTCCGAATCACAAAAAGTGGAGATATGACCCTTGGTTTAAAAAAGATTTGAAATTCTGAAAAGGATCTAACAACTTGTAATTAATTGTTGATCATGAAAAAAATAATATTATAATGCTTATTTGAAAAATTAAATTAGTAAAGTCTTAAGCAAGTAAACCTGGTCCAGAATTTTATTCGCTAACATTACTGCAAACAACTTTCAGTTAGCACAACTAAATTTGGATTTAGTTTGCATTTTTTTATTGGCCTCTCGTAAAAAACTTTTTAAAAATGTTTTAACATATTAAGGTAACAATTTTTAAACATGCTTTATTCATAGTTAGGTTCTCTTTTAGTGATACTGGATCAGCATATATCTTGTCACTCAAACTAACCTGAGGTATTTCCATCAAATATGCTATATTTTTTAGGTTAAACTTGCTTGTTCAAGCTTCATCATCAGGCTTTGAACTATTTTTTATTGTATTACTTTTTTTTGAGCTGTAAGGAAAATTATCTTTCTCCGTATTATATACCATCGTTGATGAACCAATGTAGTCCCACACTTCCTTAAACATAAAACTTATAATAAACAAAAATCTAAAACAACAATAATCTTAAAACAACATTTGAATATACGACTTCTTTTAAAGAAAATATAAGCAGTAAGAAATAAAGCTGAGGAAATGCAATTTATTTAATTATTTAAACTTGCTCTTCGGTATCGTTTTAATCATACAGAGCAAATTAAAGCAGACAAATGTGCAGATATTATTAATAATGGTGATCCTTAAAAGTTCTGGAACAGTGTGTACAAAATTAGTAATAAAAAGGCGACCAATTATGTTGCTAGTATTGGTGGAGTTACTGGAGACAAGGATATTGCCACAATGTGGAAGATGCATTTCCAAACATTGAATAGTTCTAATAATAATGATCAGCATAAATTAGATTTTAAACAGAAAGTGCAATCTTCATTGAGAGACACACATGATTGAGTTACAACTATAGATAACAATAATGCTTTACGTAAGCAAAAAAAAGAAAGCCTGCCAGCCCAGATAATCCCTTTATGTTTGAGTTATTATTAATTTTATTATTCTCTTTAAAACTTCCACAAATAGATATACTCGAGTAAAAATTGAAGGTCAAATTTTCGATGTTGAAACATCGAAAATTTGATCTGCAATTTTTACTCTGACTTTCGCGTAGGCAACAAAAGCAACATCTTTTTTTAATTTAAATATTTTTCTTAGCTAAAGCATCAGTCACTAAATTACAATGATGAGATTTTAAACAATAAACACATGTAATTAAATATGTAGAAAAATTTTCATTACGGAAATTAATTAGCCTTAAATTCTAGTTAAACTTGTTACTAAACCGATTATCTATCCCGTTAGCGTATAAAGTATTTGCAGTTATGGGATTCCTAAAGTTTTCATAACTACTATGTGTATTTTCTCTGGCACTTATTTCATTTTTTAATATTTCTAAAAAGTTAATTATGTTCCATGCTTGATTTCCGTTTAATTCTCTAATTATAATTAAATTTAATTCATATGGGAATTTTTCTAATTTTCAGATTACTGATTTTCATCTACTGATAGATTTTCCAAACTCCGAATTTGTATTTCTAATGTATCAAACATTTTTTTAAATTCGCCTATATTTCTAACATCATTTAATTTTTCTGGTCATAACAGTTTTTTCATATGAATTGAAATTAATAATTGGTCATTGCAAAACCTATTTTTTAATATATTTAAAGCTACTGAATAGTTTTTCATTAGATAAGGTTAATCCTGTAGTTGCAGACAAAGGGTCGTCCATAAAGTACGTACGCTCATAGGGAGCAGGGGAAGGTCTTCAAAGAGCGTACGAAAGTGTATGGAGAGGGGGGAGGTGGATATAAAATAAAAGTACGTACTTTGATTTTCTAGTTTATCATAATTAACCAGTTTAATTAATCAATAGAAAAGTTACAATTCTGACTAAAGATTCTAGTTTGTCAACATAAAAAGATGTATGGTATAGAGAGTAGAGGGTATAGTTTCCCTCTATGCACACAAATGCACGGGCGCCCGCAGGATATTTTTATGTTTCAGATAGAACACTTTAACACATTGTGCAAACTCCAAACTTAAGTATGATTATACCTATGCCAATTGAGGAGTCATTGCAAAAAATTGTGATGGCGGAAATCTTGAAACAAAAAGCCCTACAACGCTTGTTAACCCCCCTCCTGTCCAAACGTCAGGGCACTAATGTAGTAACATTTTTAACTTTACTATTTAAAACTAAATTTGTATTAATCAACAGATTATATATTTCGTAGAAAGAAATGGTAAATAACAAAAGTTATGACCATGCAAATTTTCCAACTCCCTCCCGCCCCCCCCCCCCCCAAAAAAAAGCGTTTTAGGGCTTTTTGTTCCCAAGCCTCTGCCATCCTAATTTTTTGCAAGGTCCCCTCAATTAGCATAGGTATAAACATACCTAAGTTTGGAGTTTGCAAAATGTGTGGACGTGTTCTATCCGAAACATCAAAAAATCCTGCGGGCGCCCATGCATGTGTGTGCATAGAGGGAAATTTTACCCTCTACTCTCTATACCGTACAACTTTTTATGTTGACAAACTAGAATCTTTATTCAGAATTTTAACTTTTCTATTGATTAATTTAACTGGTTAATTATGATAAATTAGAAAATCAAAGTAGGTACTTTTAACCTTGTATATACTGGCCCTGAGTAAAGCGTATTTAAGGCAACCTACTTTTTGAGTCAACAAAAAAACAGATTTTAGCAGTGTCGTGGCTAATGGTACGGAGGTCCCCGCAATAAAAGGTGTCATTAATGTCTAAAAATCGTCAAAATTTTACCGCTAGGTTTTGCAAAAAATTAAAGTAGCAAAAGGGCACAAAATTTTCTGGTATACCTTTGTAAGTATTTGAAAGTAATCAGAAAACAACTTGATTTCTCTCTCAGACGCCTTGTTAGTTACCTTTAGTTAGTACTATCGTCCCATTCCAATGAAGAAGTTTTGACCCATATCCCATTATCTTTTAAGTTGTGAAAATCAATCAAAACTTATTCCCAATATAAGAAAATATTTCCCAGGTCAGGTCAGGTTATTCTGCTACTGGTAACATGTACCCAGTACTATCTGTTTTATGTCCTGCTGCCTTGTAGGATACGTCTTTTTAGGCAAAGGCTAGGAGATGCCAACTCCGACTGAAAACACCCCTTGCCTTGGGGCTCTTGGTTGAGGCTAGAGATTGTGTCTCGATAAAAATACTCATCTTTGGCAGATTTTAAATGCATCCGGCTACTGTCTTGTAGAAGGCCGCCTAGGCAAAGTCTTAAGGAGTAAACAGATTCTATCTGTTGACCAGCCTCGCACCCCATCTTTATCTATTAGACTAGCGCAGACGTATTTTTAATACGCTGTGTCGAGTTTAGGATGTTAAATGCAAGATCTTCCTGACTTAATGCAAGGGTTCATCTTGTATCTCTGTTTTTATGACTAGACAACTCATTCTATTATCTCATAATGTGGGTACAGCTCAAAAATATGAGTTTTATGGTTCTGAGGCCGGCTGGTAGTCTGGTTTCCCGAACTCTCTGGTAGCTCTCAGAGAGGCTGATTCCATCAACAGCTGAAAAATATCAAAGTATTAACAGTGCAATGTTGCGCATGGATGGTGTCCCTGTTTGTACTTTTGGTGTGCATTGCGGAGGCCACTTTTGGAGCTTAGGGTTTATTAGTAGCAATGAGGCAATTGCTTGGGCTATTAAACAGTGTTCTGAGTACTATCTATGCTTTGATTCAAGTTCTTCAATCTAATTTAAAAATGAACAAAGTACCAAAAACTATAAAACACAAAAAACCATCATCATCACCAAGTTCTCTAAGCCTATCATTCACTAATATTCGCGGTCTTCGAAGTAACTTTTCTTCTGTTAAGTCTTATCTCTTGCAAAGTTCACCAGATCTACTTGCTCTTTGTGAAACTAATTTGAGTTCAGCTGTCTCATCCTGTGATCTTAGTTTTGATGGTTATCTTTCTTTATTTCGTAAAGACTCCAATAGCCACATGCTTGGCCTGGGCATTTACATTCGTAAGAATTCACCCATTTGTCGTAAAACTAGGTTTGAATCCACAGACTATTCTTTCATGTGCAAATTTAGCACCACTTCGCTCTATCGCCTTTCTCTTTGTTCTATATCGCTCTCTATCACCTCAAGACTGTTATTTCTGACCATATTGACCAAGCCCTCTCTCTTTATCCATCAGCTAATATAATTATTGTCGGTGACATTAATGCTCACCACTCTAAATGGAGTGGCTTTAGTGGCAGTGTTTCTGCAGGCACTGAAGCCCAAAACTTTTGCCTTTCTCAATCCCTAACTCAAATATTCAACTTTCCAACTCGCTTTCCAGACAACCCGAATCATTACCTTCTCTTCTCAACTTATGTCTTGTTTCTGATCCTAGTCAGAGCTCAGTTTCTCCACATTCACCCTTAGGTGCTTTTGATCACAGTTTGATCTCTCTAACACTAATATTTCATTCTTCTTTATCACCTGAATGAATTTCTTCGTGATGGCTCTTGGGTGGAAACTTTTGTCTTCCTTTCGACAAATGTGCTTCTTACATAACTTCGTGGATTTAGGCTGGCATGGAATCTTTTGTTCCCTCTTGACGATTTCAGGTCAAGCCTCAATCTCCTCAATTGTGTTCCTCACACTGCGCTGCTGTGATTGCCAATCGAAACCGTTACTTCCATATTTATCAGCAAAACAATTCTCTAGAAAACAGACGTCTGTTTATTACTTTTAGAAACCATTGTAAAAAGGTTTTGTCTAACGCCAAAGCCCGCTATTCTCAGGTCATGAAATTTCGTATCTCATCTAAAAAATTAGGCTCTCATCACTTGTGAAGAATCTTTATTAGTATCAATAATAAGAGCAAATCTTTAGTTCCACCTCTCTTGTATGGTTTAGACTTTGTCACCTCACCTTAAGACAAAGCTGAATTGTTTGCTAAAAAATTTCATCAATATCATCTCTTGATTCCACTAGTTGCGTTCTACCTGATATTGTGTTCTACTTGATATGCCATATTGCGGTATCTGTTATTCCTATCTTCGAAAATTCTGGAGAGCGATCTGATTCGTTTAACTACCGTCCCATTAGTCTTCTTCCTATCATAAGCAAGGTTTTTTAATCTTTAATTAACAAACACTTATAGTATCGGACAAAACGAGTGCAACCAAATAATGCTAATTTAGTTTCTTTATATAAAAGTGCTGCATTTTTTCAATTTAGAGAAATAACTATGTAACTGTTTAGAGACAAAGTTCTTCAAGTTTTATTCATCACAAAGTTCATTATTTGTAATTAATAAATTAATCAAAAGTATTAAAAAAAGTTGATTTCCTTCTGGACAAAACAAGTGCAACTCGACAAAATGTTGACCAAGCTGTATTTCGCTATCAATATTTTGTGGCGAATCCTTTGTTGTTAATCACAGCGTTGCATCTTCGAGACATAGATTCGATCAGGTGATCAATGAAACTTTGTGGAATCGCTGCCCAGGCCTTTTGGATTTGTTCTCACAGTTGATCCTTATTACGAACACTTTCACGATTAATTCTGCGGTTGACGATCTCCCACAGGTTTCAATAGGGTTGAGATCCGGAGATTGAGGCAGCCAATCATTCACCGATAAGTGGTTGTCTTGAAACCACTGCTTGACTACTTTTGCAGTGTGTTTCGGATCGTTGTCTTGCTGAAAAACCCATTTTATTGGCATATTCCATTCACATGAGGTAACATAACATCTTTCAGGATATTTTATACATGAAACGGTCCATTATTCCATCGTTTCGATGTATTGGACCTAAACCGTTAGCAAAAAAACACCCCCAGACCATTACATTGCCTCCACCATGCTTCACGGTCTTTTGGCAGTAACGTAAATCGAAGCCTTCTCCGGCCGGTCGACGTACACGGCAAGTGCCATCGCTCCCAATGATGTTGAACTTCGATTCATCACTGAACAGGACAGTTCGCCATTTCTGCACATTCCAATCAATATGAGATGTAGCAAACAGGAGTCTTTTCTTCTGGTTTTTTAGTGAAATTAGCGGTTTCTTTGCAGGGCGTTGAGAAAGCAATCCGGCTTCAACAGCACGTCGTCTGATTGTTCGGTCCGATACAGGAAGCTCTAATTGCTTTTGTATCTCGACGGATGATATCCAGGGATCCTTCTTGACGGATCTGACGATCATAGAATCGTCTCTAGAAGTGGTGGAATGCGGTCTTCCACCTTTGTTATCTGCTGCCAACTTCCCCGTAGAACGATATTTGGAACATAGTCTTGATACGGTCCATTTTTCACGCGATATTTATCACAAATACTTTTTTGTGACATTTCACTTACGTAATCGCCAATAATTTTCTTTCTTAGTTCCAATCCAAGACTGTCGGGAGCCATTTTTGCATTTGAAGTCATAAAAATAATAAAAATAAATAATCACGCTTCTCAAGGCTTACCGTGTTACATTTACCTTGTGATGATACAATAATGCTCTGTGGAACACAACGTCTTGGTTGGATGTGGACTGTATTGATGTAATGAAACACTTGTTGTATTTCACTTCTTGTATTGATGTTCTTCGATAAAACACTTTGATAAAACTCACTTCGATAAACTGTCTTGATAATACTGACTGATTGACTTCCATATACTGACTGAATTACATGTCGATTTACATGATTCTTATATAGTAAAATGAACCTGTGTGAACCTGTTCTGCAAGATTCTAGATGCTTCTTTTCGATGCTTCTGGAAGCTTCTGGATGCTTCTGGATGCTTTTGAATGTTTCTGGATATTTCTGGATATTTCTGGATGCTAATGGATGCTTCTGAATGTTTCTGGATATTTCTGGATGCTTCTGGATGCTTGTAAACATAGTTGGACCTACTCTTGCAGCCAACCTCCAACCATTATCACATCGTCGCAATGTTGCTTCTCTTTCTCTTCATCTTCACGACGACATTGATTTCTTTAAGGACATTTGTGAATGGATTCGTTGTTCGAATATCAAGAAGTTTGAAATCTCGTACCGTGGAAAATATTTTCGTAACTTCGATGAATTAACTTTTTAACGCGGAAAAATGTTTATTATTTTAAATATATAAAATAAAAACATTAATTATAAAATATTAAATGAAATAATTAATTTATTTTTTTATAACAAAATATACTTTAAAGTATAAAAAATTAAGTTAAATTCGTTATAATTGAAACTATAAAGTGTAATAAATCTTATTATATTAAATTAAAATATAATATATTTGTTTTAAAATATATAAATAAAAATAATTACAATGTAAACTAATAAATATATAATTATAATTGTGGTAAATAACTTTTTATAAATATTATTTTTTTTAAACATAATCGATAATAATATTAAGTTAGTAATAATAATAACCCTATAATAATAACCCTATAATAATAAATAATAATAATAATAAATAATAATAACCCTATAATAATAACCCTAACCCTAACCCTAACAATTCATTATCTAACTTATAAATATTCAGTATAAATATTTTGGTATATAATTTTTTATAATTCTTTTTTTTTAACGTTGTTATTTTGTTAGTAATTGTTATTTTTTAATTTTATTATTTTTAAACCATTATTATTTTATTAATTTTTATGATTTTTATTATAATATTATGTACTATTAATATATTATACTTTTAATAATAATTATAATTGTTTGCTTAATGTTTTAAATATTTAACATTTACTTTGAATTATGTGTTTACACTGCATTAAGTTAAATTTGATTAAAATATCTGTTTGATGTTTGTATATGTTGGTGTTAATAAACTTTCTACTTATTAAATAAATTTTTTTACTAAAACATTTCTTTATTATAGTCGACCTTCGTTATTATACATGGTGTTTAAGATAAAGTCATAAGGTTTATTGAAACTTAAAGAAATTATTTTTCATGTTTAAAGTGTTCGCCATTTGTTTCTTTATAATTTTCGTTGTCAACGAAATATAAATACTCGAAAGTTTTTTTTTTAAGTTTATTTTTTTCGAAAGTTAAATTTTATTTAACGTTTATTTATTTGTAAATTAGACATTAAATTTTATCTTATCGATCTTCGATCAGAATGATAAAATAAAATTGTTTTCATTTTAGCTATGCACAAAAAACATTAATGCTTTCATCAAATATTTTTCAAATTTAAAGTTTTCTCCGTTTGTTTCTTTGGGGTTTTCGTTGACAACGAAACGGAAAAATTGGAAATTTGTGCAGGTTCCTTATTGGAAAAGTTTTGTTCGTCAATTAAATTTTTTTTAAAGTTTTCTTACTTGTGAATTAGGCATTAAGTTTTATTTCGTTAATATTCGATCAAAATGTTTTTTATGACAATTGCTTAAAAGCATTAAACTTTACTTAAAAAACAAAAACTTGAAGATTTCTTAAATTTTATTGCAAAAAAATGTGAAGTATGCCGTTGTAAAATGCATGATGTTTTACCGTTTTTTATGGTATAATAAATGAATTTCAATAAAATGCTGTAATTAATTATACAGAAGTAAAAATATATACTTATATCCGAATAGAATCTAGACTTAATAGAATATTTAAGAGTTAATTAAGATTTAAATAGAATATTTAAGTTAGTTAAGATTTAAACTAATAAAATGTCTATAAAAACTTCTAAAACATGCATAGCTCATTAAAATATAAACGTGTATGTATGCATATTTTTCGTATTTTACGCAGACCTTCCGGCGTCGTAAAATACGTCATTAATTCCTGATGGAACTCGCTTAAACAAATAACGGAGATATGTGCTTACAGTCTGATATAAGTGAAAGTTTTTATTTTTTTACACTCCAGTGTATCCCTAATTAATCCATTTTTCAAAAAAAGTCTGATAATTTCACTTGAGTTTTTTTAAATTTCAGAAATGCTTGCATCTTCTTATATAAGCAATACTAATAATAATTAATATCTATTGTGGAAAAACTTTTCCATTTTAGATATTATTTATTAATTAACTATTTCTTTATTTCAAATACTTTTTCTTTTTCTTAACTATTTCTTTAATTCAAATACAAAGGTCTTGTTGAGAAGACTTATGTTTTTTGATGTTTGTGTGTTTATACAGGGTGTGCCAAAAGTCACTGAACCATTTCAATTTTAAATAACTTTTTTATTTTAACAGTTATATGCATGAAATTTTAGTATTATAAAGTCAAGATGATGGAAATTGATTTTCTATCACAAATTTAATTTTATTCTTATCACAAACTTACTTTTCGTAAGCTTTAGAAACTTTATCGTTAAGTATGAAAAAAAACATCCTGCATATGCCTTCCATTTTCTGCTTCACAAATTGCAGCTCTTTCGATTACCTCTGCCATAACCTTTTCCAAATTTTAGTAAAAGTCCTTTAGCTCCATTAACGATTGCCATAAGAAATTTTAAAGCATCGATCTGTATCTTTCTCCTGTCACAGTCACAGCATTTCCATCAGCATCTTCAAAAAAGTCCCGATAATTTCATTTGAAATAACTGATCACCATACAGTGCACTTTACAGGGTGAAGTTCTCTCTGATGCACAGCACTTGGGTTTTCTGTTGCCCAAAAGCGACAGTTTTGTTTATTGACGAACCCATTTAGGTGGAAGTGGGCTTTATCAGACATGATTAGTTTATCCAAAAAATTTGGTTCATTTTCAGCAAGTTCTCGTAATCGAACGGCATACTGTAGTCTAGGCTAAAAGTCCTGTGGCTTCAGTTCTTTGATAAGTTTCACTTTGCATGGATAAAAATTTAGACTTTTTATAACCCTTCTTAAAGATGTTCGAGAAATTCCAAGTTTTAATGATCGTCTTTGGGTGGAAGTTGTTGGATTTTTTTCAAGATTTTCACGTAACCTTTCTTTGTTTTCATCCGTACAAACAGCTCTAGGTCTTCCAGAACGTGGCAAATCACTTACAGCTCCTTGATCTTCAAATCTTTTAACCATGCTCTTAATTGCATTCCAACTATGAGCATCTCTTATATTGAAATGCCTTCGATAAGCTCTTTGGGTTTGAATTATTGAGCCTTGATTTTGATAGTAAAATTTTACAATTTGTGTACGTTGGACGGTACTGAATTTCTCTATAATTAGTTTCCAGGATCTGAAAAAAATAAAAAATATTAAGAAAATAAAAAGTATTAACAAATAAAAAAGATAATAAAAAATAAAAAGAGTCAGTGACTTTTGGCCCACCCTGTATAATGTGAGTTTTTTAAGATATTTTGCATCAAAGCCCTGAATTGGTAAACCTCTATTTTATATATGTGTTCTATTTTATTTGTTGGTAGAATTATAAATATAAACTACAAACAAAAGGAGACCTTAAGGTATTTCACATCTGGATTTTTCTAAGTTTTAGTTGTTATTTTTGTATATGATTATAATAATGTTTTCTATCATCGAGGAAGTTTATGAAATTATTACACAAAATTGCAAAACCGACAGTCAACAAACAATAATACTTTGACAGTATTTTAAACTGATAAATATTAGAAAGTATTTTTTTGATCAAGTTATGAAAAATCTTTTTCTGAATAAGATGATATAAAATTTTAATACAAAATGAATTTTTTTTTTTCCAATTGGTCAAATTTTCGGTCGCGTAATATTAAAAATTGGACTTAAAGATCTCCGAAGCGAAATTGTTGGATCTTTTTAAAAATTACCTTATTTCAGTAAAAGGTTATGAGTTCAAAATGGAAACGGTGAACTATTAAGTGAATGAATTACGCTATTTATTAGCTTGGTAAATTGGGTTTTTGTTAATTATTTATGACTAAACTGACAAATTAAATTTTAGTTTAATTTTTTAATCGAAAATCAACCTACTACGATATTAACAGGAAAAAATTAAGCAACTATGATGTTAGCAATAATAAATTTATTTTTTATTAGCGCTTTTAAAATAGGTATAGTTACATATTATTTGAAAAAAAGTATTTATAAATATATAACGCCTATGATGGAGAACATTTTAGAGGATTTAATGGGTGGTTCAATGGACGATGAAAACACTCACACACCTGAGTAAAAAGCATAGTATGGTTAAAAAACACTTTACGGATGAAAATTTTCCGCGGCAACAAGCGGTAGTAACAGTAAAGTTACTCACCAAGAGCTGACTAAAATGCCTGCTGTTGATATTACAGATCTTTATCAACACTAAACAGAGCAAATGGGTCGTAACATGGAGACTGGGTTAAGTGAGATTGCTACACTTACTCCGTACTCGTAGATCGTTTCTAAAATGAGATCATGATGCTTTAATAACAGACCTTAATAATAAGCCATAACTTTGGCAAGCTTTACGCGTTCTTGCAAAAGAGTTTTACTACATGTTAGGCATAGGTTTAGCACCTTTAACAGTCGCTTTATCATCCGCCATTCACGTCGAAGGAAGTTCGTCCTAGACTATTAAGATAGTCCAGGATGTTTAAGTGTTTCATATCCAGACATCAAAAACTTAAACAGCTTAAAAAACATTAATAGCTATTCCTTCATAGCCAAAAAATTTAAATGATCAAATCAATTTCTTGAAATGGCTGTAAAGAAAACCAGTTTAAATTTAGAGGCTGAACAGTTATAAAATCTACCCCGGCGGATGCAGTAATTGTAGTATCTAATAATCTTTGAGGTAAACCTTTAAATATTGCTGCGTTTGAAGATATCTTGTCACATTTCAATGTATATAAGCCGCCAGGAATAATACTACTACTTGTTTAGTATAGAAATTTTTGTAAAGTTCTTTTAGCGTATGCCTATATCATTACCGGTACCGTTAAAGTAATTGTCATAACACAAGCAATATTTACTTGGTGAGCTTTGTAAGTTTGTTTCACTTGTTTATAAGCTATTACATTTTAAGCCTAAATTTGAAGCTAAAACTACAGCGACTATGTTTATCCTCCCAGCAACTACAAGCGCGGTAGCTTCCAAGCTTTTAAAATTTGTTGTATCAGAATTTTTTAGCTCAGTATCTTCTTTACCTCACTTTTTTTTAAGTTCATTAGTAATGTCAGGTAATTGACAATCGACCTGATTTATTAATTAAAAAACTGCAGTTTTTTCCGTCTTTCTCTGTCCATTTTTGCCTTAAAATTCGCATTATAGTATAATATAAATGAAAATGATATTATGCTCTAATTAATGTGTCAGCCGAATAAAGCTTATTTATGTTAACTCTACACCCGGTGAATGCTAAGCTTTTTGCAAAAGTAAGAATAGGAATAAAGCCGGTTAAATAAATATCTTTCCAACTTTAAGGTTCGTGTGGATTAGTAACAGGTAAAAAATACAGTTTTTGTAAACAAATTTATAACTAAACAAATCGTTAACGTATTTTATTGAATTTTGTAAATACTCAATTGTTATTACGCATCTTGAAAAACCATCTGTAAAAATTAATTTATTATCAATCTTTACATTATCAATAGTAATAAGAATGATTGGAAGCTCAGTTTCAGTTTTTTAAATAGAATTCGAATTAAACTCTTTATATGGGTACCAATGTTTGTCAGCGTCAAAAAAGCTGCCGTCACTTCCAACCGCTAAAGTCGAGATCAAAACTGGCCGCCCCGCCTACTTTTCATTAGTTATTCTAAATATTTTTGACCGCATATATATTATCTGTATTACAACCGGAATGCGGTTGTTGGTACCATCTGTACCTACTTCGCATAGAAAAAATTGGTATTTGTTGTTACCCCCTGTTCGCGGAAATTTGTCCGTATTTATTAGCTAAGAATAATTCTCTTTTGTTAAGTAATTTACCAATAAAGTTGCAAATTTTATTTACAATAAAACTCGGCTTTTTGTAGATTGTCTATTCGACCGTTAATCTCGTCAAGATTCCCTTCAGTATCACAAAAAAACTTTTTACAGACTTAAGCTCTTTTTGATCTCTTATATAATCTTCATAATTATATGTATATAAGTTTTTTTACCTTTTTAATATTATTTGCTATGCATTTAACTTTTTTGTCATATTTTGCTTTAAAAAAAAAGAAATTTTATTCTATTTTTTTTTTTCTGAATTAAGATTTTTCTTAACAGATTTAAGAGAATTTTTTGATTCTGTAAATTCTTGCTCTATCTCTGGTATTTTTGCATTTAGAGAAGATTATAGGCTTTTTAAACTGTTTACACAGACGAAATTATATTTGTTTTTTCTTCTTTTGTTTTATCTACTTCTTCTTTAATCTTAAATACTTTAAATCCAATGCTCCTTGATTTTTAAATGCTGTATCAAGCGTGTTATTTACTAAACTACTTTTAATTATTATTTCTTTCGTTAACATGGGTTTATCACCTTTGAAGTCTATTCCTAAATCTCAAAGTTGATAATTGTAAGTATTATGTAAAGACTTAAAGTATCGTCTACTGTTTACTGTTAATTGAAGTTTGTACAGAATATCTTGAGATTTTTTCCTAAAATGTATACTCTTTTATTTTCTTTTAAAAGGTTCCCAAATAAATAGTATCTGAATTTAAAGTGAATTATCTTTCTGTTCCTTTTAATTTTTTTGATTACAGATTCAATTTATTCTAAAATTCTTTAAATGCTTTCAAAGTTACAAGTTTCGTTTTTATGTTTAAAACCTCATCAGTTTCATCAATAGGTATCAGTTCTTGCTTCCAACAATTGTTAGATACTTCTTTATAAAGTTGATTTTACAAAAATTCAAGATTATTATCGTCAGAGAAAATTCTAAATTTATTGAAACTTCTGTTTCAATAAGATATGCTAAATAACTAGAGTAACAAATTTCGTTTTCTTCAAAATCAACCAAAGCAATTTCTACTTTTGGTGCAACTTTAGCTACATGATTATTTTTAATTTATATATTAGAAAGAGTTTTGATCTCTAACATACTATAATGAATAAAAATATGGTTTTAAATACAAGTAGTAGTTATGGTACCTTACTATATCCTAACCAAGATTTAGATTCTAGGCATGGGCCCAGAGGAGATCGACAAATTATAACGGTTGACCTTAAACCATCAACTAACGCATCACCATCAGGTACCACTTTACTTGTACTTTACATGTGCTTTATTTGTACGTTTTTCTTTCTTATCGCCAAACATGGTTGTTGTCTCTGGATCAGTTTGAATTATATATGACATTATTTTAACCAGAAGTACAGGTTTAACAGCTCAATTAGTTGCAACTTTAGGACGTATAAGTATTCAAAAATTAATAGTAAGTACGCAAGGTCAATAAATATGATCATCGCTAGTCAGTAATGATCGTATTTATTGACCTTGTCTTTTTATCAGTTAACTGTAAATTGTTCTACCAAATATTTTTTTCTAATATAAATTTTTTGAATTTAAACATATTTAGATAAATATTTTCTTTGTTTAACTGTTTTTTTTTTTTTTTTTTTGTTTTTTTTCTGATTATTTCGTCATTTTACTCATTTTACAATGTTATCTATAAATTTAAACAAATATATATAATTACAAGCTGACTGGGGCAAGTAGAAGTCAAAATGACTTATCATCAAGCCCCTTTGTGAAATACAAAAAAAAAATACAATTAAATTTTACATTCCAATATTACATAAAAGAGTGAAATTAATAAGTTTAAAAAAAAAAAAATTGGTTAGAAATTTTAGAAGGTTAAAGAAGAACTTAAAGTTAAAAAAAGAACTTAAAGTTAAAAAAAGAAGAAATTTAAGATAAAGGTAAAATATAAAATAACAAATAAAAAATTACAAATCTGTACATATTCGTATACATATTAAAGACAATAAACAGGATATTTAATTGATTTAAGCCGCCAAAAATATTTTTTATAACCTTTAATTAAAAAGATTCAATTTTTTTTTGGAGAGGTACGTAGGGAAGCCAAAAAAAAAATAAAGATAAAAAAAGAATTTTAAAAGCGTATGTATGATAGAACTCCTTTTCCTTTTTTTTTACATATTGCTATAACTTATATGCATAAACATGATAGGAATAAATCTGCATAGAAATTGAAACCTTGGTTCAGTGTTGTTTAATGCTCTTATTAAGTTATGGAAAATATTAAAAAGTGAAGAACAATGTTTATTTAGAGTATTTTATATTTTAACTCAAAATAACTACTATGAAAAAATTACTATGAAAAAAGGACTATTTAAATGGCTGGATAATGTTGAAAGCTAATGTTCTTCATCAGTAGACATCACTGCTTGCTCTGAAAATTCCTCATCTGAGTTAGCAATATCAGTAAGGTTTAAAAGTTCAGCTGGAAGTAGCATCTTGAAGGCTTCCTTTAAAAATGGTTTAGTTTATTTTTTTTGGCAGTTTTCTCATGCAAGTTATAACAGGATCTGAGCTAAATAATAAGCTATTAAGCACGTCAAGGTTGCAAGACTCTTGAGAACTTTTTTGCATTGTTTTAGCGGTAAAGACAAAACAGTTTATTTGGCGCTTCAAAGGAAGCAAAGCATGCTCTATTTTTCAACATCAATTTTATGTTTGCTTGATGTTGTTTCCAAAAAAATTGTCGGCTAGTGTTGCCATCATTTGAGTTACCAAACCCAGGCTTAGGTACGTCTGCAATTAAACTCATTTTATTTCTAAAATCCGATTTTATTTCTAGTTTTCTTTGGTTGGCAATGCCTTGTTTATTTTCTTATTTCACTAGCCTTTTTCTAATAAGCCACTTGTAGGATTGATACATTGATTTTTCAAATATTCGGATCCCGGCACGCAAAGTTGATAGCCTAAACTTCAGCGTATCTGGTTAGACTTCTTTTTTTATTGTCAAATTATTGTCTTATAAATTTGCAACACAACTGCGGCATCGTATAGTTGGAGTTGTTTAAGTGGCTACGTTACCCACCTTTGCATCAACCGTCGTGAGAATTACATTATGTTAAACTGAAAAGAAATTCCAACCCTTTGTCAATTTTGTATCATGCTATCAGATGATTGAATTTTTAATAAAGTTTATTATTTCATTTGTTATATCATTATATTCTTTGAAAAATCTATGAAAAATTTTATGTAAAAAAAAGTTTTTCAAAAGTATGTCATGTTGGGTCTCAAAAGAAGCAAAATTTTATAAAAATTTTAAAAATAACAATTATTTAAAAAAAAATATTTTTATTTTATAGTTTATTGCAGAAAAAATGACCTTTTAAACTAAAAATGAAAAAAGTTTATTTTTTTATAACTATAATTTCAAAAAAATCTTAAATAATAATTCTACTTTTGAGACCCAACATGATATACTTTTGAAAAATTTTTTTTTACATAATATTAGGGACCCATTAAAATTTTAAAAAGGTCTTGAGGCACATCAAGATAATTTCCTAGAGCATTGATATTTTTCTAGAGTATTTCTGAAATGAATAGACAACTTTTGCACACCCAGGCTAAACGAATTATAAGAAAAACTAAAATTCACTCCACCCTATTACTTATAGTTTGCAGGGAAAATTCCAAAAAACAAGGGAAAAAAATAGTTTTTACGAAACCTATTGTCTTATATATATATAATAATAAATGTATTAGTTAAAAAATTTTCAATTATTATTTTTAAAAATTGAGTTTTGGCCGCTATAATTCATCAAATACCCAACAGTGCGGCTATTTACTAACATTGCTTTTAAATATAGTTAATTTTTTTAACTTATAAAATAGTAAATATATGTTAGATTGAATCTACTAATACTAATTTTTGGTTGTAATTTTCATTTATTTAGTTTTTATTTTCCTTAAAAAAAATTATTTTTCATATTCATTTTCATTATTTATATTGTATATTATTTTCTCTATTATTTTCTATACATACACTCTATAATTTTATGTTCCACAACAGCAACGACGCTATTAGGCAAAGTTAGTTCTCTAATCTGCCTATTACCATTATAAGATACAATCAACAAGGTTTCATACTTCTTATTAAAGCATTATAAGAAATGCAGCAAATCCTTAAATTTATTAATATTTCCTTTGGCATTTCAGTTTTATATCACTTAAAAAGGGTATTATTTCTGGCACATCACATATTTTGAAATGCCGTGAGAATGCGTTTTTTATTCTCATAGGGTTTAAATTTAAGATGTTGCAATTTTTATTACAGGAAGTTAAAAAAAATTACAGAAATCGTTTGATGCTTGCGCTTATTTGAAATATTAAAAACAATTTTTTACGCAGATTTTGAAATTTTGTAGATTAACAAAAAATTTTAAAATATATGTTATTCTGATGTTTTTCTTATTTTTTTTCAATATTTAATTAAAAAAAAATTATTTTGAGTTACAAATATAAAACCGAGAGCAACGAAAATTGAATAATATAATAAATACAATAGTATTCACAATAAACTTATTTACAATAATCGCGATTTCAAAACATTTGAAGGGTGCAAGGGAAAAACAGGGAATGTCAGTTTTTGAAAATATTGAGATTTTTTTATTAACATGTTGTACAAATCATAAGCTACCTTCGGTGTTAAATATGAAGCAAATAAATAAAAATTAATGGCTTAATTTAGTGGTAAGAAAAGAAAAAAACATAATGGGAAGTCTTTGAAAACAATATTTGATTTATCTCAGTTTGCGAAAAACATCCCCTGATCTTCCCTAGCACCCATATTATATGTAATGCTATTGGAAGTAGTGCGAAGACTATAAGTCTTTTAATAAAAAGTTTTGTATAAATATTGATTGCATAGAATGGTATATTGGGTATGCATGTATATTGGGTATGCTTGTATATTGGGTATACATGTATATTGGGTATGCATGTATATTGGGTATGCTTGTATATTGGGTATGCATGTATATTGGGTATGCTTGTATATTGGGTATGCTTGTATATTGGGTATGCTTGTATATTGGGTATGCTTGTATATTGGGTATGCTTGTATATTGGGTATGCTTGTATATTGGGTATGCTTGTATATTGGGTATGCTTGTATATTGGGTATGCTTGTATATTGGGTATGCTTGTATATAGGGTATGCTTGTATAAATGATGCTATGAGTATAATAGCATTCATATAACAGCATGTAGCATGTGTTTATATAAAGCTATATACCGAACATTAATAAATAAGTTTTCATATTTTTAAAACATTAAAATGTATTAAAACTATTAGTTTTAAAATAATTCTTATAAAATTTGTAAACACACAAAATGTTCGAGCATAGGTGGTTGTTAAAACATGTTTTGAGCATTGAACTTAAAAAATTTTATAATTATCATTTTTATCGTTGGTGTCACTCTATTTCAGAAATGCACGGATGATAAACTCAAAAGTGTTGTCGAGGGAGGTTTTAAAACAATTGGTTTGTTTCCAACGGGATGCTCAACACCGTCTAACATAGACAATAGAACTATTGCATGGATGGAAGCCGTAAAGTATACGATAAATAAAGAAAATGTTTTACGCAGCAAGAGTATATTTGGTCTAATTGGCCGCAGGGGTAAGTTGACGAACTGCGTTTATCTTCAGGGCCTTTCATCAGAAAATGACAAAAATTACACAGAACCTTCCTAATTGACCATTTCATCATTTACTATAGTGTTGATAATCGTGCATGCGCATTGGAGATATTAGGATTTATTTATTTTTTGGACAAAAACGTAACTTTTGGAACATCGCTTCCTTTTTACTTTACAAAGAAAATAGTAAGTCGTATAAAAAAAATTATTGTAAAAGTTCTGTCACAATTGGTGTACCATATCCAGTAAGACTTGTTTTAAAAGTTGCCGTTTTTCAGGATCTATAGACTGTAGATTGAAAAAAAGGCTTTCGGTGTAAGTTGACAAAATTTTTACGGGGAAGTTGCCTCATAGCCTTTACTATGGAAAAAAATATATATTTTTATAGAATTAATTTTTTTTTTTTTTAGATTTTTAATCATATAGAAAAAATTTATTCCTACAAAAAAAATTAAAAAATTTTTTTTTATTTTTACAGGAAATTTTTTTTTTTTTTTACAGATAAAATGTGGTCTATTGTTTTGGCTGTTATACGTACTAATATTTGATACCAGCTAAAAGTAATATTAAATTTTTGGTTTAAATTTGTTGCCAAAATTAAAAGTAAAACTATTTCTATTAATTTTGCTTTTGCAACTTACCCCATGGTGGGGTAAGTTGGCACAACATTTTAATTTTTAAAGGGCCCGGGAAGGCCCCAAGAATTTCTTTTTGTAAATGAATGCAAATTTTACAAGTTACCTAAATTCAAACTCTTTGAGACTACACTTTAATATTTTCAAAAAAATGTGCTGTTTGGGCTGCAGAGCTCATAGAGTAAAAACCGAGCCAACTACCCCCGGTTTCTTCTATTAGGTTTTGTTGGACTAGCAGAATCGTCTAACTCTATTTATGTTAATCAGTTAACGTTGGCCTACAAACACTTTCCTATAATTAGTTACACACCAACAAGCTTAGAATTAGACGACAAAAAGTTATATCCAAACTTTTTTTGAACAATATCTTCTGATGTTTATCAAGCGGAATTTATTAGTGATTTATTAAAATGACAAACTCAAACTATATCTCCGTAATATATGTAGAAAGCTCATACGGAAGGATTGGAGGAGTTCAGCAAATAAATAGTTTTTAAGAAAATGACATTTACATAGACAACATGGTCATGGTTCCAAATAACTATGATGCAAAAAAATATACCGAAATTGCTATGAATCTAAACCGTAGTGCATCAAAAGTAATAGTGTTTTGGGGAACATTTCCACCACTTCGAAAGTTGTTACGAAAAGCAATTGCTCAAAATTTAATTAATAAAACATGGATAGTAAGTGAGGCCATCGGTAAAAATTCCTTTTTTTTTTTAACTATAATATATATTTTTGGTGGTTCAGACAGACGGGAAAAATACTGAATTTAAAAACTACTTCTTCAGTCTAACTTATCAAAATTCAAATCAATGGTTAAATAGTTTTTTCAAAATACGGAGTTGATGAAAACACAACAAATTTTAATGCATAAAATATTTCAGAGGTATTTGATTTCAGCAAAGTTTTGTTTTTTCAAAATGCTGTAGAAGTATTAATTCAATCATTTTTTATTTACCAAAAATTGGTTTCTTTGAACCAGAAAAGTTACGATTGTCAGAATCATGATAATAGGGAAATGTTTTTAGAGCTTATAAAACAAGTTAATTTTTCTTCTTCAAACGAATCAAATTTTATTTTTAATTTAAATCTTAACCCTCAATTGTCTAATTTTGCCTATTCGCCTAATACTTCATTTCTATTAGTTACTAAATTGCCTTTTCAACCTACGTCTTTTGAAAGACGTTTACGAATAAAAAACAGTAGCCTTCTATCAAATATTTTCTCTGTTTGTTTGAATCCTTGTGAATTTGGATTTATAAAATCAGGAATTTTTTGTTGTTGGACATTTATTCCATGTGCTAATATTTCTGCAGACAAAAAATGTGACCAACTTTAACGGTTGTATTGGAATTTAGAACGTAATGAAATGCTGGTATATCAAGCTTTATTTTTATCGTTTTCCGCTATTGGTGTAATGACTTCAATATTTTTTATATTTACTTTCATAAAAAAGAAACTCACCGTAATTGTTCGTTTATCCAACTATGAATTGACTTTGATACAAATGACCATGGATCTTGTTATGTTTATTTTACCTTTTCTAGCATTTGGAGGTAGAGAAAAAATGTATAATAAGCATATATGTTGGTACCTATAGTTACAATATAGTAATCACTATAGTTACAATTGTCTTAGTGAGTTGCATTTTTTAGTCCTAGTATATTAACAAATTTTTTTTATTAGATCAAAAATTGGTGCTTTTTTTCCTTGTGTATTCATAGCCATGATATTTCTTGTTGAAAAAAGCAATTTAAAAATATATGTTTCGGATGAGATAAGTACGTTATTGCATGCTATGCAAAAATATTTTGATTTCGACAGTTTTTTGGTAGTTTAAGTATGCTACGTGATTTTTGTATCATTTATGTGTGGTTTTCAATTATTTATAGCAAGAAATCTTTAATGGAAGTACAACAAAAATAGTTACATTGCATTAGTTACATTTTTATTTTTATTATGTATTAGTTTTTGTGTAATACTGGGTTTTATCCAAAGTAATTTTGATTCAAACAATAAAACACTTTTTTGTTGCTTGCTAATAAACATTTCAAAGCTTTTCTTCATATCTATTTTGATTTTCAACAAATTAAAAATTATATTGATGAACCCAGAAAATAACTTTCATCTTGAACTTGACCAAAATAATTTTGCAATCATAGGCGCTAACGACTCTTTAGCATACACTGGATTAATTTTTTTTTATAATACAAATGCAATAGATACTTTATCTCTTTGTAGAATAAATACTATATCTGTTACAAATATAGATTATGCAGCACCAGCTCTTGTAAAAATAAAATAATATCTCAAACACGTAATAGAATTTAACTTTAAGTTGTTTTATATAAATTTACCAAATCTAGAACGAATAGAATGAAACTTAAATTAAACAGGCTATTTTATGTTGGTTTGTTATCTGTTATTTTTGAAAATAAAAACCGGATAATTATTGTCGCACGTTCGTTTTATCTCCGTATATAAATTCACTTACAAACATTGTTAGCAAGTTAAAAGTTATAAACCGCTTATCCATGAAGAGTTAATTTGTTGTTTACCTCTATAGGAATAAAACGTTTAATATAGACCAGAATTTCCATGTTTTAGTTACATGCCGTTTTATTGATAAAATACTATATTAGAAACGCATATTTTAAGCTCAATTTATGTCTCATTTATCTAAGGATAAAACTCCATGACTAATTTTTCAAGCTTGAGTGTGCTTCTTTATAATATCTTCCTAAACTGTCTTAAAAAATTTCTTCAACGTATTATTGGCTTGTTTTGTACTATGAGTTTTAATGTGAGAAAGTAATCTATTGTTATTTAAACTTTTTTTTGGGTGAAACGAAAAAAGAACTTTGGAATAGTGTCGAATACATTAAAAAGGCCTAATGTCGCAAAAAAACGTTAAATGAGTTTAAGAAATAGTTTCGAAAACAAAATAAAGGAGTGATTTCACAAGCAGTAAAATCGGAATTGTGTTGCAAATAACAAAAGGAACAGTGTCGCAAATAGCGAAATCGGAAAAGTGACAAAAGCATAAAAAAGGAATAATGTCGCAAATTAATTTAATGAATAGTGTCGAAAACAAAAAATAAAGGAATAGTGTCGCAAATAGTAAAATCGGACTAGTGTCGCAAATAAAACAGTAATAGTGTTTTAACAGTAATAGGAATAGTGTCGCAAATAGTAAAATCGAAGTAGTGTCGCAAGTAGTAAAATCGAAATAGTGTCGCAAGTAGTAAAATCGGAATAGTGTCGCAAAAAGTAAAAACGGAATTGTAGTCGGGGAGAATTAGCAAAAAATAGGGTCGAACCCAAAAAAATTTAGTATAAAGCTGAAATTTGGCAGAGGGAAAGTGCGCAGTCTTTGAATGAGCGTAAAAAAAACCACAGTTGATTGCACTACGGTAAAAGACATTTTGGGACATTTTTAGGGGCAAAAAAATGTCCATTTTGAAACCTCAAAAATCTAATAAACTTTATACGGTTAAATAGAAAATTTTATCTTAACCAATATAATATACGAGAACTTTGACTTATGAACAATTACTCTAAAAGTTATTTTTACGTTTAAAAATGTAAAAATTCCATTCGAAGTTTTTGCTGCGATAAACGTTTTGCCATGATGTTGCCAAAATGTTGTCAACGATTTTTTAAAACATCTTTGAACGAGTTGAATGGTTAAGAACATTTAATACGAATTTATATTTATATTTATTTTATTCTTATTTATGCCATTATTGTTTCCAAAAAAAGGTAACTTCAATCGAAAGGCTGAAAGGGTGGGGGGGGGGGGGTTTAAGAAGCTAATGAGACAAGTTGTTCTTAGCGATGAAGAGACAGTGAACTATTTTTACTTTCCGAATCGCACAGTAAAAGTTTAGTAATGTTTATATACTATATAATCTTCTAAATCTTTTTTAACCAATCTTTTTTCTTTGAGAACAATCTGGTAAGTATATTTTAGTGTATTTTACAGATTTTTATTGAATGGAAAAAATCCTATGCATTACTATATTATTTGAATTTTGTCTTTTTGTAAAAAAAATTTTTTACAATTGCAAATATTTGTGTGCATTACTTTTTCATTAATTGTTATATTACGAAAATTTTTTTTTTTAAATAGATTATCCTAGTTAAAGTCGGACATTCATGACCCACGAATTTTATCTTTTTTTTTTTTTTATATATATAAAATCTATATAAAAACATGTTATATATTTTTTACAACTTCTATTTTTTGTTTTGTATTACGGTATAGATTAAGGGGCTTGGTGATAAGACAATTTGTCTTCTTCTTTCCCCTGCTATTTGTAACTACATATGGTTACGGCATGATTAAATATATGCGGTAAAAAAATAAAAATAATAAATATATAAATAAATAAAAAAGCTAATGTTAGTTTTGAAAAATTATAATAGAAATACTTGCCGAAACAATATTGAGACTGGAAACAATATTATTGTATGATAAACTCAATGAAAGTACATCTTGATGCTTCGTTAATAACTTTACTAACATATTCCGCTAAAGACGGGTTGTTATCTGCATCTGAATCATTACAAATCTTATCATTATCATCTGAATCATTACAAATCTGCATCTGAATCATTACAAATCTGCATCTGAATCTTTCAAATCTTAACTGTTTATTTTTGCCGTGGTAATTATGGGATAGGCAACTTTATCACAATTCAAAATAAATTTTTCTGTTAAAGTAAATATGATTATAGGTAGCAGCAGTGCCAACTTTTGTGGGTGGACTAGGTAGCAGCGTTGTATAGATGGGTTTTCGGATTCAGCACTTTTTCCACAACAAACTACATACTCAATGTATTGTTGGCAGAGATTATCCGAAAAAAAAAAGGTTTTAAAAAAACCCTCAAAAATTATTTAACATCTTAAAACAAAAAAAATGTCAAACTATTTGAAAATCAAAGATAATACCTTAAATTCATTCGCGACACTATTCCGTTTTTTTGTTTTCGACACTATTCGTTGAATTCATTTTCGACACTAATCTTTTTTTTTGTTTCCGATTAATTTATGTTACTATTTCTTATTTGTTTTTGACACTACTTCTTAAGTTCAATTACGACAATAATCCGTTTTTTTGTTTTTGACACTATTCATGTACATGGTCGTCCCGAACAGGGTGTGTAAGGGTATCCCCCCTCCCTCAAAAGCTGTTATATATGCATTTCAGTTAGCACATAACTACAAAACTTCAGTGGACCATTAGTGGCAGCTGCCAATTGGGACTAGCCGATGACTTGCAACTGTAAGCATGTCAGAAAGTCATTGGCTGGCCATTAATAGCGGCAACCAATAATGGTCCACTAGGGTACCAATAAGCAAAACTATAATGAACCGCTAAAAAATGCCTATATTGGTCCACTGCGAATCCACTAAAATTTATTAATGTTATTTTTAATTGTATCTATCGTTACTGCGACTTAATTGAATATTATTGTTATGGTCGGTTATTACGGTGCTCCAAGTAGCCCTTATGGTCTAATAACAGAGCACCGTGAAATACCATTTAATTAAAAAGTTAAATGGTATTTAATTACTACTTCTTTTTTTAATTTTACAAACATAAAATATATTTATGTTCCGTAAAACCCGAATTGAAAGTCAACAAAGGAAAATTATAGAAAGTTAGTTCTTATACAATTATTAAAAATATTAAAAGTGAGTTTGAAATCCTCTTGCTCTGAAGACCACTAGCAATCGGTTTGGCATATTATCAATTAATTTTTTTAATGATCTCTTGAGAAAATAAATTATATTAACTTTGCAGAGTTCCATTGAGTTTTAAAATCTTTTTCCATTGTGTCTTTGAGTTCAATTTGTCCCAAAGATGTTCTATTGGGTTAAGATTAGGGCTCTGAGGTGGCCATGATAACAAATAAATATGATTTTCTTTAAAAAATTTAATTGTAATATAGACAGTATGTTTGGAGTCATTGTCCTGTTGAAAGGAATAAAATCTGTTACAGGATTGATCAGCTAATGGTTAATACCATAATCTTTTCTATTTAATTTTAACTTTATCAAGTTTTTAATTTTATGCATTTCTATTAAGTAGTTGCTGAAACTACATGGGTTAAATTGTTATTATTACAATAATTTTAATTAACTTGCTTTTTGTTGGGTTTTTTTTGGTGCCCGCGCAAAACAAACACGAGGTCAGCGGTAATAATAAAAGAAATCTGCAAAAAAAAATAATACAAACAAAAAAGTAAAACAAACAACGCAAAAGAGACTTTAATTGAGCGTAAATAAAAGAAATCGTTAAGAAACATTTTAAGTATGTGCTAAAAAGTAAAAAATATATAATAAAATCTTTTTAAAAACAACATTTTAAAAATGGACTAAAAAGTAAAAAATAAACTATTTCAGGGGATCCAAAGATTTTGTGCACATACACATCCTGAAATACCTATTAAAGTCAATGACTGAAAATGTTTGGCAACTAAGTACAACTCGTTCCTATTGACACCCTACATTTTCAGTCATTGACTTTAATGGAAAATTCAGGTTGTGTACGTACACAAAGTCCTTGGGTTCGTAAAATAGTTTATTTTTAATTTGAGTCCATTTTTGATACGTTGTTTTTAAAAAGTTGTATATATATATATATATATATATATATATATATATATATATATATATATATATAATATATATATATATATATATATATATATTTTTTTTTAATTACTTTAAAGATTTTTTTAAATTGGGTTCTAGAAAGCGAACGATTTGTTGCAGTAATTACAGAATATTCTGGTAAGTCACTGAAACATAAACTTTCGGTTGCTCCTTTCACACAATATTAAGTAAAAAATATTTAAAATGGAATATGATTGAAAGCTTATTTTAAAGTTTTAACATAATGGCATTACCAGGAAGTAAAAAAATTTAACGGAAGCATATTTAGAAAACATATACAGGCTAAGAATAAGCGCACTGCTTAAGTTTGTCGCAAATTGAATTGAAAAACCAAAATAAATATAAAAACTCATATTGATTAATAGAAGGCAAATAAAATAACACTAAGAAAAAAAGGTATAATATTTAGCTTTTTCCCGTTGAATTAGGTATATATATTGTTTAAATTTCACATTTTAAAATAATAATGGTTCTAATAATAACAAAATATTGTATTTAAAATAAAGATTTAAAACCATTGTCTCTAAGAACCAATAAGAGTCATAAAATGTCTGTTCTTTTTTTACATAAATATCTTGTATAAAAGAAACGGTAAAAAACACGGAATTTAATTTTTTTTATTCATATTTGCTGTAGTGGCTCTTCAAAAATTAAAAATATTTGGATTGATTTACTTTGTTCATACTTTAGGAAGAACTTGAGTATACTAGCTAACTTGAGTAAAAATTTTTTCTATATGTTTTTTCAACTTCCCTATGACAGCCAGCCACAGATTTTACCAGAAAAGTGAACTAGTACGAGTTGTTCTTTGTTGGTGATGTTGATACCCTGACGACAGACCACAGATTTGTTGTGCTATCTGAAGGAAATCTTTACATACTACACCTTTTTGATAAAGAATGTTTGAAAAAACTTGAAAAGATAAAGTTACAAAAAAGAAATGTTTTATACATACGAATACATGTTAAATGTAATATTTATAAGGGATATTTTAAATACAAAGAATTAAAAAACAAATGTTTAATGAATATAGCTGTTGACATAGAAAAATTTTATCTGATTGTGATTGGCTAATTAGCAAATTATTTGCATTTCATTTAGTAGATTTTTTTTCCTCAAGCATTAACATTGCTGGTTTTTCCGCGTTGGTAAGACCGAAAAGATTTCTGGGAGCCTCTTAATTATAAAAAAACAACAAAAAAAACAACCGCGGTACTCTGTGATAAGACCGAAGAGACTTCAGGAAGCACCTTAATTATAAAAAAACAAAACAACAACAACAACAAAAAATTGACTGCAATTAACATTAAGTTTAGCAATCAACTTTTTTTGCTTAAAGTTTAAATTAAAAGTCAGCAATGTTTAAATTAAAAGTCAGCAATGTTTAAATTAAAAGTCAGCAATGTTTAAATTAAAAGTCAGCAATGTTTAAATTAAAAAAGAAAACTAAAATAAAATAAAAACAGAAACAAATTGTTTAGAATAGTATTTGAAGTTTATTTGAAGACGAAAAAAATAAAAATAAAATAAAAATAATACAAATAAAAAATTGCTGTAACAAAATAAAAAATTTAATAAAAAATTGGATTCTGTATTTTAAAGTTTTAATTATTTGTTTCAAATGTAACTATTTTTAGTATAGTCAATAAAATCAATAGTTTGTTGATTCAATGAAAAGCATTGTTCCGTAAAATTTGCTTTTTCAAAATTAAATGTTTATTTGAAAGTACCATTGATTTTTACCATTGAAATTTGATTTAAAGAAATGCATCTTAAAATGTGAAATTTTTGACGAAGACCGTTTGTTATCTTTGAATGTCAAATCTTTAACGTAGATCATTTTCACAATAATAAATATAACTTTTAATTTCTTTTTGTTTATAGCAACCATTTTATTGTTTTTATTATTTACATATTCATCATGGATTACAATTTAATGTTTTAAGAGCAACTTTCTGTAAGAATCAGCCAAAAACACCAAATTTTTACAGTTACCTCTTTCAAAACTTTTTTTAATATGTTGTTGCTATTCATATTAGAAGCTTAATTCCAAAATTTTTTGAAAAAATATCAATTGGTTTTCTAGATAGTGGATGTCGAAATATTGACCAAATGGTGTCAAAAGCATTTTTAAATTCAAAAAAAAAAAAAAAAAGCAAAGTAAATACTTTAAAATGAGTATTTCACTTGATTATTGCTTATTGGCTAGTTCAGACCAAAAAATAATAAAATTGATAATGAATTGATAATTGTTTTTCTTGTCTAAAAATCGTACTACAAATTATGAAAATTTTTTTTTTCCGTTTTTGATCTTTGTTTTCTTTCAAAGCCGCGATTATCCCATATATTTTTGTTATTATGTATCTTTATCTGGTTAAGTACCTGAAAGTATAAAAGCACCTTTGGGAAAGTAAAGGCTTAGGGGAAAAATTCTAATCTTTTGACGCATTAATTGTGACATGATATGGTTAAAGCCCTGGATTTACAAAAGTTGTAGAAAACAAACGTAAACATATTTCTATTAATTATCAGGTAGAAAAATAATAGTTGTGGGGTAATGGAATATTTGAGAATTATTGAAAAAAAACTTTCATTTTCTTTTACAATAAATTTCTTCTTATACAACTTCTTTTTTAAGTTCTTTTGTTCATTAGTTTATTTGCTTCTTCAAAATCATTCGTTGCTTAGAAGTAATCACCGTGGAGATTAATAAGATGTCATCATCTGAATATAACATGCTATCTTTCTGATTAGGCGATTGAAAACAATTTTTTCTAAAAGAAACACTTTTCATGTCGATTAAAGTACCAACTTCATTTACCTGAAAATATTTAAACACAAAATTCATGGATAAATTAAACTTATTATCTCTATAATAAATAATAATTTAAGTTTTAATATTGTTTTTGATGTAGAGTTAGCTTATTACTTAGTTTTATGTAGTATAAGTTTTTGGTTTAACAATGCAAAATTTTTAGATCTGCAACAACTGCTGGATACCATTGGTTTTTGTGAACAACTGCTACCCAATCATCTTTCACCATAAAACAGAAAGTTCGCTTGCAAGTTTATGTATTTCTTTTTGATATTTCTTGGCTTCTTCATTTTCATGTTTATGGTTATCGTCTTTTTCATTAGTCGGAGCAGTAAATATTCCGATTCTTAATAGCTTATCATTCATCTAGAGATCTTTTATTTTGGCTTTGAAAATATCTTTTTATCACTGCGTTTACTTCTTCTGATGATATCTTATTTCTTATATTTTCTCCATTTATGAAGTATTCATAAAGAAGTTTTTTCAGCTTAATGGAAAAACAAAAAGTCTTTCTTGTTGGCAATGCCCAATTTAATTTATAAAACTTTTGAGAATATAAACTGATTATTGGGGTTGGTGTAATCTTGACCGATGCGGTTATAGAATTAGAATGAACTTGCAAAGTTGCTTTCAACTTTTCTGTATAAACGTTTTTACTTTTTCTAAAGAAGAAGATTGTTCAAATCTTTTTTTTTTTTCCGTAAGTTTTTGTTTACATTTGCGTAATATATATAAACTACATATTTTTTTTAAATACAAACAAGGCTTCTTAATGAAGATCAAATGATCTTATCGTCAGAAGCCTTTTACAAAACAGAGTACGTAAAGTATTATAAAAACGCCTTTTTACAATAAGAGAACGTTAAAAATTAACATAAAAATATTAAAAAAGCACTCAGGTAAATAGAAACAAATTGGCAACAAAATATATAAAATGAATAAAACAAAGATTGAACATACATTTCAAAATTATTATATATCATAAGACAAATTAAAAATATTCTAAGATATTTTTAATAGAGAGAATAAGATCTTTTAATTTAATTTTAAAAACAGAATAAGTTAGGGGTAAGCCAAAGTTAGGCAAAATAATTTTGTTCCAGAGATGAGCTGCACGATAAGTGATACAGAATTGATTAAATTTTGTTCGACAGAGTGGTTCATTTAAATAGTTATTATTCCTTATGTTAAACTTGCTTAAAGGTTTCAAAATAAAAAGGTCTTTAAAAATTAAAGGAGATAAATCATACTTCCACATATAAACAAAAGATAAATTTTTATATACGTTTAGTTTATAAATATCGAGGATTTTCATTTGATATTTCATCCGCAAAATTAGTTACACGGATCGCATGTTTCTGACGGCGATGGAGACATTGTAACTTGCTTTGATCAGTACTGCCCCAGGCAATAATTCCATAACTTATATAACTATGAATAAAAGAATAATAAAGTTTAGTTAAATTATTTTTATCTAAATGAGTACGCGCCTTATATAGAACTCCAATACTTTTTGAAACTTTCGAGCAGACATAGTTAATACGATGTTTCCATGTGATGTTCTCGTCAATGAAAACCCCCAGGTATTTAGTTACTGAATCTCTTTTTATTTCATTATGTTCAATAAAAATTTTTGGTAAATTTTGGCGTAGAGAACGTTTTTTGGAGAGCGGGTGGAAAAAAATCCATTTTGTTTTGTTTACATTTAATGTTAATTTGTTACTTTTAAACCATTTAGATATGTTTTGAAGTTCTTTGTTCATAACGGAGAATAGTAGGTAGATGTCACTGTTAGAGAGAAATAAGTTTGTGTCATCAGCAAACATAATACTTATTAGATTTGATGCTTTATGCAAGTCGTTGATATATATTAAGAACAAAAGAGGGCCTAAGATGGAACCTTGCGGAACACCACAGAAAACATTTAAAAACTGTGTATGATTAAATTCATTACAAGATACAAATTGTTTTCTGTTGGATAAATAACTTTGAAACCATTTACTAACTCTTTCATTTATTCCGTAATAATTAAGTTTATAAAGCAAAATATCATGATCCACAGTATCAAATGCTTTTGAAAAATCGATAAAAATTCCTAATGTAAATTGAGATTTTTCAAAAGAATTGGAAATCTCACGTACCAACTGAATAATTGCATGCTCGGTTGAGTTATTCTTCTTAAAGCCAAACTGATTGTTGTATAATAAATTATTTAAACTAAAATAATTAAATGCTCTATTGAACTTGATTCTTTCTAGTATTTTTTAAAATATAGATAAGATAGAGATAGGCCGGTAATTGCTAATGTGAGATTTGTCACCACCTTTGTGGAATAACTTTAGCAATTTTCATTTGATCAGGAAAGACTCCTTGTTCGATTGATGACTTAAAGACTTTAAAAAGAATATATTGTAGTTGTTCAAAGCAATCTAAAATTATGTTACCATTGATTTCGTCCGGACCAACTGCTTTATTTTTTTTTAGTGTTTTAAAGGCTTTTTCGAACTCATCAAATAGTAACTCTTTAGATAACTCATCCGAGTGAATGCAATTATCTATCGGTACTAGCTTCAGTGTTAGGAATTAATTTAGATAGTTTAGGGCCAGTTTCAACGATAAATTTGTTAAATTCGTAAGCTATTGTTTGAGAATTAATTATATTATTGTTATCTACTTTGATCATGTGTGGCAGGGAACCTGAGCGTGGCTTTGATTTACCGATAATTTCTTTTATTATTTCCCAGGAGCGTTTACCAGTATTTTTGGCTTTATTGAGAATTTTAGAATAGTAATGTTTTTTTAAGTTTTTTCGAACTTTCTCAAAAAGATTTTTGTAGTCTTTGTATATTTTCTCATTGGCGAATGATTTGTTTTTTAGATATTTTATGTATAATATCTGCTTAACTTTTGATGATTTTTTTAAACCTTTGGTAATCCAGGGAGAATTAATGTTTTTTTGATTTAATGTTTTTTCATGTAAAGGAAAATTGGCATCATAAACAGAGTAAAATGTATTAAAAAAATCATCGTAAATTTTGTTTGCGTTACCATTAAAGTCGATGTTCTTCCAATGAAGTAATGATAATTGTGTTTTAAATTGCTCAACATTTTTTTGGTTATAGTTGCGTAATTTAACTTTTATGTTAGTTTTGGTCAAAATTTTAGAGTTGAAGTTTATGATAAAAAAGATAGGGAAATGGTCAGATATGTCTGTTTTTAAGATACCTTTATTTAAATTACTGTTAAAAATATCAGTTGTTAGAATGTTATCAATTAGAGTAGCCGATTTAGGAGTTACTCTGGTAGGGCGATTTATTAAACGAATAAAAATTTTTAACTTTAATGTCCGTAAAGTAATGGAAGCAATTCATATTGAAATCCCCTAAAATAAAATTCTTTTTTTTTTCAAGAATGCCTATTTTGAATAGGTTTTCTTCAAAAAACATGGTCATGTTCTCGGCCACACCATTTGGGGGCCTATAGCAACAGCTCAATAAAATGTTTTGTGATTGATTGTTTAGAATTTCAATAGTTAAAATTTCTTTGTCGCCGTCAGAAACACTTAAATCATTCCTAATATAATGCGCAATATTTTTCTTTACATAAATAAGAACTCCTCCACCGCGTTTATTGATAAGTCTCTCTTGAGAAATTAAATCAAAGTAAGGAAGATTAAAATTTGAAGTAGTATTTAAATCTTTTTCAGTTATCCAGCTTTCGGTTAAACAAATTGTATTAAAAAAATTGTTGGTTTCTTGTAACAAAATGAAAAGATTTTTAAAATTGCGGTTTAGGCTTCTAATATTTATGTGAAGAATTCTTAGTTGATCAAAATTATTGTGTTTTGTATATTTATAAAAAAATTCTTCTAATTTGTTAGGATAGTAATAAGAACAATCCGTTATAATGTTATTGAAATAATTAATATCTGGATCAAATTTTTCAGCAGATGCGAAGTGTCTCATTTCTGAAAAATTACAACTAAACGATTTAAAATTATTTGTTACAGACATTTTGATTGCGTTATAAATTAGAAGAACTTTCTTAACACTGTATGTAAAAATAATTAAAAAAAAAAATAATTATTTTTTATGATCTCTACAAAAAATAGAATCGAACTTGAGAATTGCGTATTTACCTTCTTTTCTCGATATAATCACTTCATCCCAGAGTTTTTTACGCTTTTCCATTGTTTCCTTTGCAAAGTCTTCGTTAACAAACACTTCTGTTCCGCGTAGTTTTTTTGAGTTTAGCAGAATTAACTTTTTATCGTTGAAATTTAAAAGTTTTAAAACAATTGATCGCTCTTTTTCTGACTTTATTGGCCCTGATCTGTGCTCTTTCGATTATAATTTCTTTATTAATTTAGAGTTTTTCAGAAAATATTTTTTTAACAATTTATGTACTATCTTCCCAAGATTCATCAGGTAGTTCTTTAACACCATCTATTCGCAAATTGTTTCTTCGGGATCGGTTTTCGAGATCTACTAACTTTTTTTTTATATCTTTCAAATTTGATTCGTTATTCGAATTAAGAAGTGTTTTTTCATTGTATAATTTTTTAACTTCGTCTATGCGTTTGTTAGTTTCTGATACCCTTTTCATTGAAATCTCCTCTTGGAAATCAATACTCTCTTTTAATTCACTGATATCTTTTAGCATACCTTTTATTTTTATTTTGTCGTTGTTCAATCGCTTTCAATATTTGCACAAGTGATTTTTGCAAAGTTACTTTCTTGTTCTTTAAGTTTTTCTGTTTCCTTTAAAATAGACTTTCTCTGTTCCTCTAACATGCTTTTCATTAGTTTTTCGATGTTTTTTATAGAAACTTCCATAGTAATTCGTCTTATTAACACAAATAGAACTGTTAGTTTTTTGTGTTTTTTTCCGTGTCTTTTGTTCTGTTCTGTCAACATATGCTCTTCTAACTCAATAATAGTTTCAAAAGATTCAATACAACCAATCTCCTGGCAAAAATGTTGAGTATTTAAACCACAATTTGTTTTATTTTTTAATCTATTCAAGTTTTTTCGCTGAAAGTTTCCTTCAGTACTTGTAAATGGAACAAGCAATTCAATTAATGTTTCAACTTAAAGGTTGTTGTAAAGCACTTTAACTCCATCTCCCATTTTATAGTATCACCACAAAGTCATGTAGTTTTCTGGGAACTCATAGCAGTGGTAGCCGCTTATATTTGGAATTTTACGACCAGTTAAAGTAACATTCTCAATTTCTGCTACAATAGCCATACCGTTCTTGACGCCACAGCCATATTTCACTGCTTTTGCAACATCTTCTGCTGTTACTATTTCATTGCCAGCATCTACGTACCTTTTTAGTATTGTTTTAGCCGATGCACTTTCCCTATTGCATTAGTCTTTGCCAGAGCAAGGCTCATTAAAGCCGTACCGTAGAAGTTTAAAATTCTTATTTTGCAGAGCTTGTACATAAATTCATAAACTGAAAACAGTTATCCGTTTTTGCAAAAGTATTTACTATTTCTATCTCATCTAGTAATAGAAGTAACAAAGGAAACACCTTAATCTCAGCGACATAAAATTGTTAGATAAACATGCTTTTTGTCATTTTTTTGGCAAAAGAAACAACTATATGAATACTTATGCCTTTCTTTCCAAAATAGTCCTTTTGACCCTCTCTAAACTTCACAGGTAATATCTTTTGTGAATAGTCAATCAACCAAAGTGCTGTTTTATCATCTAGTTGATTATATGCCTCATTCTTTACCTTTTTTTGTTGTGCATCTCTTATGTGGTTTTTCATGTACTCTGTGATGCTGCCTATTGACACTTTTATATCATATAATACATCATCACTTAATACATCTTTCAAGTTTCTCAACAGTTAGTTTTTTATTGAACATATTTGCGATTTTCAAATGCATTCATCCCAGCACCCGTGTTATTTAAACCAGCCAGGGATTTTCTATAAAAAAGTTTAGTTCAAGTTATCATCCGCAATAAACTTGAGTTGGACAAAGGCTCGTACGCAATTTCTTTGCAACTTTTACTTTATAAAGCAATGGTATGACTGTTTTTTGCTGTTAAAATGGCACTAGCTACAGTTTCAACATCAAGACTGTCATACTTTGTCTTAGAAATACCATAACGTCTTGATACAGTCCGCTTTCTTTTTTTTTTTTTATTATTATTTTATTTAGATGCCCAAATAAGTCCTTAAATCCTTATCACAGAACACCACGGATGAGCATTTAATCGGAAGTTCACGCCTCTTTACTAACCGATGTCGCAAAACTTATCTAGAGGTGGAAGATTGAACCAAGGATCTTTTGTTTCTGAGGCAAGTGCGCTACTACTGCACTACGACTGCTCAAAAAAGGTGCACTTTAAAAGATGAAACCTAAAATATGCTCTCATTTTTTAACTGAAAGTCTGTTTCTTGTAAATAAATTATTTTGGGGTTAGTACAAAACCTTTTTGTGGGGCTTTCAATTTTCTGGCATGTCCTATTTTATATTTTGTGCACTTAAATGTGTTGCATAAAAATTACTATGTGTATTTTTTATGATCAATAAATGCCAAAATTACAAGTTGATTTGTTGCATCACTGTTTTTATACATTTCTACGAGTTTTTCAATATGGTATTTTCATCACCTTAAAGCACTTTCAAAAACTCTTCTTTTAATCTGGAATTTAATTCGACTGGTCCCAAGACAAGCTGTGATATTTTCTCTGATTTTATTTAAAGTATAAAATTTTTCTTGATTTAGTAAAAACTCATCTGGTATAAAATTAATATCAGTAGCTGTTGATGTAGATTTGTGTTCAGTTTTTATTTTTGTTACTTTTTTTCCTTAACAAAATATGTGGTAATTTTTTTTAACATATTTAGTATATGTCAAAAATTTGATAAAACATGTTGGCTAATATAATAAAAATATACATAATAAAATATAAAGTCAATAAAAAAGTTTCTTTTCTTTAACCATTGATGTAGATAAAAAATAAAAAAAATAATCATCGTTAGAATATATTAGAATCCAGTTCATGCAGCATCTTATTTTTATCAATTTCTATTCGCTCTCTTTTACATACAGAAGTTGCATTTGTGTTTAACTTAGTATTAGCTAACAAAATATATTTATAAATTATAATACCCAAACTATATATATGGATTAATTCCCTGTAAACTGCAGAATTTATTACATCATAATATATATTAAGACAGTTTTGTATCAAGTTTAACAATTATATTTTAAGGAGTTGATGTAAATAATAAATCAGTGTTGGGTTGCCAGACATACGGTTGCCTGAAGGAGAAAACAGAAAAGCAAAAAGGAGGACGTACTTAATTATAGTGATACCTAATAACGGAAGGTTTTTAAGATTTTGGGACGCTAATGGCCTTTTTATGGTGAAGGGCAAGCAGGGTTGGCGCGATTAAGTGTTGGAGGGGGGGGGGGTTGTTATTGTAATTTTTGGCTACTAAAAAAATAAAAAATGATAAAAAAAAGGTCTCCGATTTTAAAAATTTGCCGACTGACGAGTTCACATTTGCCAACTGACTTGTCTATTAGAATCAAATTCGCTAACTAAATAAACAAATGTTTCATTGAGGAAGGGTGAATTGCTAAACCCCTCCTCTATACACACCCCTTCTTCGCGCCGCCTATGGGGGCAAGACTCTGACCCTCAGGCCACGGTAATGAAAGCGGATGAGAATAAACAACACAATATAATATTCGTTAGTGTTATTTAAGAAACTGTTATATGAAATGGCAAAGTTGGTTCAGCTGCGTGGGCTTTTTGCAATATTATTTTTTCAGGTTGAAAAAAATTTTATTCAAAGAAGCTGACACTTTGATTAGGTTTTTTATATTTCTCACTGTTAACATGGCGGTCTAAGTCAGTAGCTACTTTGTTAGCGACGGATAAGTCACTATCAAATATCGCACACTTTACCTCAATCTCGTTGCGCCATTTAGTAAAGCATGAACACCTATTTTTTATAGTATTTGAGAATTTGCATTTTGTCTATGTAGAATTTGAAGTCATTTTTATAGAAAAAGACGTAATTCAGTTTAAGTGCCGTTGTTTCTATTGGAGTGCAAACAAAATCTGACCAAGGTAAAATGTGCTGAGTTAAAAACAATTTAATTAGAAAATAATAAATCTATATTTTTTTAAGTTTTTTAATTACTTTGCGGTTCTATAGAACATTAAAAGGACTCGAAAAGTTATAGAGTTTTGAGAACATTTAGTTTTAAATGAAATGAAACTTTGATCAAATTTTTATTGTTTTGATTTTCGTTTGTCAAACTGTTGGACAAATTAATAAAGTAAAATAAACATTACAATGCAATTGGAAAAGCAAAATGCGCAGAACTTCGTAGTAGAACTATGGTAGAACTTGACATTTTAATTAAAAAACAGAACGTCCAAAATGTTATACAGTTTTAAGAATAGCTGAGTTTAAATATGGAGATATAGCCGGACATTTTGATAAAAGCCGGATATTCAAAATGCTTTCAGCTCCGCCTGCCCTGCAGAGGACAAAGGATAAAAAAAGGAGAAGATGTTCATTTTTTGCCGGATGTCTGGTAACTCTAATTCAGAGGCTATTCTAGACCGTTTTTGACAGCGCCGCACGTTTTTGGGCGCCACCCAATTTCTCAAATTAAGGCCTTTTTTTCACGGCAATTATCGTTTTTTTAGCGACAAAATGGCTATATACGGCTATAAATAAAAAAAAATAAACGAAAAAATGCCTTTATAGTACAATAACAAACAATATAGCACAACGTTAATAAACACTTTTTAACTTCGTGTAAATTGCGTTTTAAAGGTAGTTTTTTTTTACGCATTATTTAATAATGTGTATATACAAAACATGCATTTTTGATTTAGTATTTGATCATTAGATGGGTCTAGCAACGTTTATTATTAAGTATATGTTTATAGTGCAAAACTGTTTGCCACTATTATAAAATAAAAAATCTTTTAGTTTGAATTGAGCAAAAATTGTAAGGCTCAGGGCTATAGCCCCCCTAGCCCCTCCCCTTATCCAGTACTGTATTAAATGTAATGCATTTTAAAAAAAACCTAATTTATATTCTTACTAAATACAAAAATATAGCTTTACATAATTAAATAAAGGCGAATGTAAAAAGTGTTATTTACTTAAGTTAAAACTGATTGTAACTCGATAAGTTACGCCGGTATCTTTAAATGTCATGGTGCAACATGAGCCATGAAAAAAACCGCGGTTAACTCATGGAAATTCCATGGAATTTTGATTTCCATGAAAAACCATGACTCACCTATAGCATTTTATGGGATTTTTATGGAATTTTAAGGAAAACCCATGGAACTCCATTTGTAAAGAATGTACCTCGACTCTAGGAATGTATTGTGTATCTAAAAGAGTGTCTTTTATATCTTATATTCGAATTCTTAACAAAAAGTATTTAAGTATATAAGAAAAAAGTATTATATAAGTTAATAGAACTTAGGTCAAAGAATACTAAATTTGATTACAGTTTCTTCATAGGGTAGATTAGGATAATATGAGCACCTTAAGCAAAAATTAAAATATTTTTAAAAATAATTATGCTGGATCCAAAATTTTTGCAAATAAACAACTTTTAGGGATCCCTTCTCATGAGCCACTTAAATATTTGGGCATCCGAATTTTTTTCTTAAAAACACAGAGATTTTAAAAAAGTAGCAAAAGTGCTCATTTAACCAAAACCACTTGGTAATATGAGCACTTTAAATTAGCTCAAAAAAATAACATTAATTAAGTAAAAAATTACCAATCTGACAGTTAAAAATAAATTTTGGAATATAATAATTCGTAATTAATAAAAGTCTTTTAAGTCAACACTAAATGTTTCTATTCATTGTTTTTCAAACAAAAAAAGATTGGATTTTTACCTAACATATTTTTCTTATGAAAAAATTAGTTTTATTATTTTAGCACCAAAGTATTGCGGAACAGATTTATTCATGCGTGATGATATTATTTTAACAACGCAAAAAATTAAACATCGTTTTATTTAATTAGATGATAGTTACTGCATATCAATTTACGTTAATTGTATTGATTCCTGTTATCACCACATAAAGTCGGTTCAAAAAATTTAAAGCAACTTCAACTTTACTACTTACATCTAAGAAATCTTTAAGTATTCTCATAAAGGTGCCCATAATACCCTAATCTACCCTTTCTATATATAAGCTTATTAGAAATTTGTATATTAAATCATCTTACCCCACCTTGCATGTCTAACATGTATTGAGATTCACTGACCAACTCCCCTCCCCCAAATCAAACATCCATTGAGATTCGTCTAAATTTTAGGAAATTTAGGTTTATGACATTGATCTCAATATTTTGAGTTTGAGGAGTAGTTGTAGCTCTTTTTTGCTGCAATCCTGCAAAAAGAGAGCGTAGGGGTACTGTACAGAATAGGAGATATATATATATTTAAAGTAGGTTAAATTGAGTATGATCAATTTTTTTAAGGCGCTTTAGTAAGTAGAATATTGACTTGATAGTATTATGAACTTTTATCCATTGATCATCCTAGTTAAGATTTTTGTTTATTAGAAATCACTAAAGACACATAATAATACCGGGGATGTAGGAACAGTATCACAAGCTGGGGTTGCTGGTTCAGGAACACCAAATATTAGAAAATTTTTCCACGTTTTGCAGCTTGTTTAGGCTCAACTAAGACTTCTCCTATATGTGGGGATATGTTTAATTTGTTTTTAACAATGGTTATATCTGTTTCAATTAGTGATTTTCAATTAATGATATTTAAATTAATTAGTGATTTAAATCAATTAGTTAGTGATATTTAAATTATATATACAATATATACACAAATAATTAGTAATATTTAAATCAATTTGTTAACTTCAATTAAAGATATTTTTTGATCAAATTATTAAATTTGGTTGGCTTGTAAATCAACTTTTGTATTTATAACAAATTATATTTAACTTAAGAACAAGAATGTTTTTTATTCCAGAGATCTTCCCATAAAAATTTGAAGTTGAAATTATCTAATCGTAAATGTTGCAATAATTCACAATGCTTTTCGTTTCTTATGCGAGAGAAAGCAAAAAGAAAGATTTTCGTTTGTTATGTGAGAGAAAGCTAATAGAAAGAATTTCGTTTGTTATACGAGAGAAAGTTTAAAAAACATTTTCGTTTCTTATGCGAGAAAAAGCTTATAGAAAGATTTTCGTTTGTTATGTGAGAGAAAGATTATAGAATTATTTTCGTTTGTTATGTGAAAGAAAGCTTATAAAAAGATTTTCATTTCTTAAGTGAGAAAAAGCTTATAGAAAGATTTTCGTTTGTTATGTGAGAAAAAAAGCTCATAGAACGATTTTTATTTCTTATGTGAAAGATATCCTATAAAAAGATTTTCGTTTGTTATGTTAGAGAAAGCTTATAGAAAGATTCTCGTTTGTTATGATAGAGAAAGCTTATAGAAAGATTGTCGTTTGTTATGTGAAAGAAAGCTAATAGTAAGAATTTCGTTTGTTATGTGAGAGAAAGCTTATATAAAGATTTTCGTTTGTTATGTGAGAAAAAACTTATAGGAAGATTTTCGTTTGTTATGAAAGAGAAAGCTTATAGAAAGATTTTTGTTTGTTATGTGATAAAAATCCTATAAAAAGAATTTCGTTTGTTATGTGAGAAAAAGCTTATAAAAAGATTTTTGTTTGCTATGTGAGAGAAAGCTTATAATAAGATTTTCGTTTCTAATGTAAAAAAAAGCTTATAGAAAGATTTTCGTTTGTTGAGGGAGAAAAAGCTTATAGAAAGATTTTCGATTGTTATGTGAGTGAAACCTAATAGAAAGATTTTCATTTCTTATGGGAGGGAAAGCTTATAGAAAGATTTTAAATTGTTATGTGAGAGAAAGCTTATAGAAAGATTTTCATTTCTTATGTGAGAAAAAGCTTATAGAAAAATTTTCGTTTGTTATGTTAGAGAAAGCTAATAGAAAGAATTTCGTTTAATTTGTGAGAGAAAGCTTATATAAAGATTTTCATTTCTTTTGTAAGAGAAAGCTTATAGAAAGACTTTCGTTTGTTATGTGAGAGAAAGCTTATAGAAAGATTTTCATTTCTTATGTGAGAGAAAGCTTATAAAAAGATTTTCGTTTGTTATGTAAGAAAAAGCTTATAGAAAGATTTTAATTTCTAAGGTGAGAGAAAATTAAAAAAAAAATTTTGGTTTGTTATGTCAGAGAAATCTTATAGAAAGATTTTCATTTCTCATGTGAGATAAAGCTAATAGAAAGATTTTCGATTGTTATGTGAGAGAAAGCTTATAGAAAGATTTTCATTTCTTATGTGAGACAAAGCTTATAGAAAAATTTTCGTTTGTTATGTAAGAAAAACCTTATAGTAATATTTTCGTTTGGTATGTGAGAGAAAGCTTAAAGAAAGATTTGTATTTGTTATGTCAAGAAAGCTTTCAGAAAGATTTTCGTTTGTTGTGGTTTTTGTTCGTTGTATGTAAGAGAAAGATTATAGAAAGATTTTCATTTCTTATGTAAGAGAATGTTTATAGAATGATTTGCGTTTGTTATTTGAGATAAAAAGCTTATTAAAAGATTTTAATTTCTTATGTAAAAGAAAGCTTATAGGCAGATTTGTTATGTGAGAGAAAGCTTATAGAAAGACTTTTATTTCTTATGTGAGAGAAAGATTATAGAAAGATATTTGTTTGTAATATGAAATAAAGCTTTTAAAAAGAGTTTCGTTTGTTATGTGAGAGAAAGCTTATAGAAAGATTTTTAGTTCTTATGTGAGAGAAAGCTTTTAGAAATATTTGTGTTTGTTATGTGAGAGAAAGCTTATAGAAATATATTCTTGTGTTATATGAAAAAAAACTTTTAGAAATATTTTCGTTTGTTATGTGGGAAGAAGATTATAAAAGGATTTTCTTTTGTAATGTAAGAAAAAGCTTATAGAAAGATTTTTATTTTTTATGTGAGAAAAAGCTTATAGAAATATTTTCGTTTGTTAAGTGAGAGAAAGCTTTTAAAAAGATTTTTATTTCATATGTAAGAGAAAGCTTATAGAAAGATTTTCTTTTCTTATGTGAAGAAAAGCATATAGAAAGATTTTCATTTCCTTAGTGAGAGAAACGTTATAGGAAGAATTTAGTTTGTTATGTAAGAGAGAAAGCTTATAAAAAGATTTTCGTTTCTAATGTGAGAGAAAGCTTATAAAAAGACATTCGTTTAGTTATGTGAGAGAAAACTTATAGAAAGATTTTCATTTCTTATGTGAGAGAAAGCTTATAGAAAGATTTTCGTTTGTTATGTAAGAGAAAGCTTATAGAAAGATTTTCGTTTCTTATGTGAAAGACAGCTTATAGAAAGATTTTCGTTTGTTATGTGAGAGAAAGATTATAGAAAGTATTTTATTTCTTATATGAGAGAAAGGTTATAGAAAGATTTTTGTTTGTTATGTGAGTGAAAGCTTATAGAAAGATTTTCGTTTGTTATGTGACAGAAAGCTTATAGAATGATTTTCAGTTCTTATTTGAGAGAAAGCTTCTAGAAAGATTTTCGTTTGTTATGTGAGAGAAAGCTTATAGAAAGTATTTTATTTCTTATGTGAGAGAAAGGTTATAGAAAGATTTTTGTTTGTTATGTGAGTGGAAGCTTATAGAAAGATTATCGTTTGTTTTGTGAGAGAAAGCTTATAGATGGATTTTCAGTTCTTATGTGAGAGAAAGCTTCTAGAAAGATTTTCGTTTGTTATGTGAGAGAAAGCTTATAGAACGATTTTCTTTTGTTATGTAAAAAAAAGCCTTTAAAAAGATTTTCGTTTGTTATGCGAGAGAAAGCTTATAGAAAGATTTTCTTTTGTTATGTGAGATAAGCTTATAAAAAGATTTTCAATACATATGTGAGAGAAAGCTTATAAAAAAATTTTCCTTTGTTATGTGAGAGAAACCTTATAAAAAAATTTTTATTTCTTATTTGAGAGAAAGCTTATAGAAAGATTTTCATTTCTTATGTGAAAGAAAGCTTATAAAAATTTTTTTTTTTGTTATGTGAGAGAAAGAATATAAAAAGATTTTTATTTCTTATGTGAGAGAAAGAATATAGAAAGATTTTTGTTTGTAATGTGAGTAAAAGCTTATAAAAAGATTTTCCTTTGTTATGTGAAAGAAAGCTTATAGAAAGGTTTTTTTTTGTTAAGTGAAAACAAGCTTTTAAGAAGATTTTTGTTTGTTATGTGAGAGAAAGCTTATAGAAGTATTTTCTTTTGTTATGTGAAAAAAGCTTATAGAAAGATTTTCATTAATTATGTAAGAGAAAGCTTAAAGAAATATTTTCGTATCTTATGTGAGAGAAAGCTTATAATAAGATTTTTATTTTTTATTTGAAAAAAAGCTTATAGAAAGTTTTTCCCTTCTTATGTGAAAGAAAGCTTATAGAAAGATTTTCGTTTGTTATGTGAGAAAAACTTTATTGAAAGATTTTCATTTCTTAAGTGAGAGAAAGGTTATAAAAAGATTTTTGTTTGTTATGTGAGAGATTAAGCTTAAAGAAAGATTTTCGTTTGTTAAGTGAGAGAAAGTTTATAGAAAGACATTCGTTTCTTTATGTTAGAGAAAGCTTATAGAAAGATTTTCATTTCTTATGTGAGAGAAAATTTAGAGAAAGATTTTCGTTTGTTATGTGAGAGACAAAGCTTATAGAAAGATTTTCGTTTCTAATTTGAGAGAAAGCTTATAGAAAGACTTTCGTTTAGTTATGTGAGAGAAAACTTATAGAAAGATTTTCATTTATTATGTGAGAGAAAGCTTATATAAAGATTTTCGTTTGTTATGTAAGAGAAATCTTATAGAACGATTTTCGTTTCTTATGTGAAAGAAAGCTTATAGAAAGATTTTCGTTTGTTATGTGAGAGAAAGCTTATTGAAAGATTTTCTTTTGTTATGTGAGATAAGCTTATAGAATGATTTTTAATACTTATGTGAGAGAAAGCTTACAAAAAAACTTTCGTTTGTTATGTGAGAGAAAGCTTATAGAAAGTATTTTATTTCTTAGGTATGAGAAAGGTTATAGAAAGATTTTTGTTTGTTATGTGAGTTGAAGCTTATAGAAAGATTTCCGTTTGTTTTGTGAGAGAAAGCATATAGATGGATTTTCAGTTCTTATGTGAGAGAAAGCTTCTAGAAAGACTTTCGTTTGTTATGTGAGAGAAAGCTTATAGAACGATTTCCTTTTGTTATGTAAAAAAAAGTCTTTAAAAAGATTTTCGTTTGTTATGTGAGAGAAAGCTTATAGAAAGATTTACTATTGTTATGTGAGATAAGCTTATAGAAAGATTTTCAATAATTATCTGAGCGAAAGCTTATAAAAAAATTTTCCTATTTTATGTGAGAGAAAGCTTATAAAAAAAATTTTATTTCTTATTTGAGAGAAAGCTTATAGAAAGATTTTCATTTCTTATGTGAAAGAAAGCTTATAAAAAACTTTTTATTTGTTATGTGAGAGAAAGCTTATAAAAAGGATTTTGTTTGTTATGTGAGAAAAAGCATATAGAAAGGTTTTCATTTCTTAAGTGAGAGAAACGCTATAGAAAGAATTTCGTTCGTTATGTGAGAAAGAAAGCTAATAGAAAGATTTTCGTTTCTTATGGAGAGAAGTTTATAGAAAGACTTTTGTTTAGTTATGTGAGGAAAGCTTATGGAAAGAATTTCATTTCTTATGTGAGAGAAAGCTTATATAAAGATTTTTTTTTGTTACCTGAGAGAAAGCTTACAGAAAGATTTTCATTTCTTATTTGGGAGATAGCTTATAAAAAGATTTTCGTTTGTTATGTGATAGAAAGCTTATAGAAAGATTTTAGTTTCTTATATGAAAAAAAGCTTATAGCAAGATTTTTGTTTGTTATGTGCTTGTTATAAGCTTATAAGCTTGCTTATAGCAAGATTATGTTTGTTATTTTCTTTTGTTATGTGAGAAAAAGTTTATAGAATGATTTCATTCCTTATGTGAGAGAATACTTATAGAAATATTTTTGTTTGTTATGTGAGAGAAAGCTTATAGAAAGATTTTTGTTTCTTATGTGAGAGAAAGCCTATAAAAAGATTTTTATTTCTTATGTAAAAGGAAGCATATTGAAAGATTTTCCCTTCTTATGTGAAAGAAAGCTTATAGAAAGATTTTCGTTTGTTATGTGAGAAAAACTTTATTGAAAGATTTTCATTTCTTAAGTGAGAGAAAGGTTATAGAGAGATTTTTGTTTGTTATGTGAGAGATTAAGCTTATAGAAAGATTTTCGTTTGTTAAGTGAGAGAAAGTTTATAGAAAGACATTGGTTTCATTATGTTAGGGAAAGCTTATAGAAAGATTTTCATTTCTTATGTGAGAGAAAATTTAGAGAAAGATTTTCGTTTGTTATGTGAGAGAAATCTTATATAAATATTTTTTTTTTCATGTGAGATAAAGCTTATAGAGAGATTTTCGTTTGTTATGTGAGAGAAATGCTTACACAAGAACTTTTGTTTGTTGTAATTTTTGTTCGTTGTATGTGAGAGAAAGCTTATCGAAAGATTTTCATTTCTTATGTGAGATAAAGCTTATAGAAAGACTTTTGTTTGTTATGTGATAGAAAGCTAATAGAAAGAATTTCGTTTATTATGGGAGAGAAAGCTTATAGAAAGATTTTCGTTTTTTTTTGTGATAGAAAGCTTATAGAAATATTTTCGTTTGTTATGTGAAAGAGAAAGATTTTCGTTTCTTATGTGATAGAAAGCTTATAGAAAGATTTTAGTTTCTTATATGAAAAAAAGCTTATAGCAAAATTTTTGTTTGTTATGTGCTTGTTATAAGCTTATTGCAAGATTATGTTTGTTATTTTCTTATGTTATGTGAGAAAAAGTTTATAGAATGATTTCATTCCTTAAGTGAGAGAATACTTATAGAAATATTTTTGTTTGTTATGTGAGAGAAAGCCTATAGAAAGATTTTTGTTTCTTATGTGAGAGAAAGCCTATAAAATGATTTTTATTTTTTTTGTAAAAGAAAGCATATAGAAAGATTTTCGTTTGTTATGTGAGAAAAAGCTTATAGAAAGATTTTCGTTTGTAATGTGATAGAAAGCTTTTAGAAAGTTTTTTGTATCATATATAAGAGAAAGGCTATAGAAAGATTTTTGTTTGTTATGTGAGAGAAAACTTATAAAAAGACTTTCGTTTGGTTTTGTAAGAAAAAGCTTATAGAAAGATTTTCGTTTGTAATGTGATAGAAAGCTTTTAGAAAGTTTTTTGTATCATATATAAGAGAAAGGTTATAGAAAGATTTTCGTTTGTTATGTGAGAGAAAACTTATAAAAAGACTTTCGTTTGGTTTTGTAAGAAAAAGCTTATAGAAAGATTTTCGTTTGTAATGTGATAGAAAGCTTTTAGAAAGTTTTTTGTATCATATATAAGAGAAAGGCTATAGAAAGATTTTTGTTTGTTGTGTGAGAGACAGCTTAAAGAAAGATTTTCATTTTTTATGTGAAAGAAAGTTTATAGAAAGATTTTTGTTTGTTATGTGGGAGAAAGCCTATAAAAAGATTTTTATTTCATATGTGAGAGAAAGATTATAAAAAGATTTTTGTTTGTAATGTGATTGGATGCCTATAGAAATATTTTCGTTTGTTATGTGAGAGAAAGCTTATAAAAAGATTTTTATTTCTTATTTGAGAGAAAGCTTATTGAAAGATTTTCTTTCTTATGTGAAAGAATGTTTATAGAAAGATTTTCGTTTGTTATGTGAGAGAAACCTTATTGAAAGATTTTCATTTCTTAAGTGAGAGGATGGTTATAGAAAGATCTTCGTTTGTTATGTGAGAGAGAAAACTTATTGAAAGATTTTCGTATGTTATGTGAGAGAAAAATTTTAAAATGACATTCGGTTGTTAAGTGAGAGAAATCTTAAATAAAGATTTTTTATTTTTCATCTAAGATAAGGCAAATAGAAAGATTTTCGTTTGTTATGTGCTTGTTATAAGCTTATAGCAAGATTATGTTTGTTATTTTGTTTTGTTATGTGAGAAAAAGTTTATAGAATGATTTCATTCCTTATAGAAAGATTTTTGTTTGTTATGTGGGAGAAAGCCTATAAAAAGATTTTTATTTTATATGTGAGAGAAAGATTATAAAAAGATTTTTTTTTGTAATGTGATTGGAAGCCTATAGAAATATTTTCGTTTGTTATGTGAGAGAAAGTTTATAAAAAGGTTTTTATTTCTTATTTGAGAGAAAGCTTATTGAAAGATTTTCTTTCTTATGTGAAAGAATGTTTATAGAAAGATTTTCGTTTGTTATGTGAGAGAAAGCTTATAAAAAGGTTTTCGTTTGTTTTGTGAGAGAAAACTTATAGAAAGATTTTCATTTTTTTTGTAAGAGAAAGCTTATAGAAAAATTGTCGTTTGTTATGTGAGAAAAAGCTTATTGCAAGATTTTCATTTCTTAAGTGAGAGAAAGCTTATAGTAAGATTCTCGTGTTTTATGTGAGAGACTGCTTTTAGAAAGATTTTTATTTCTTATGTTAGAGAAAGCTTATAGAAAGATTTCCGTTTGTTATGTGAGTGAAATCTTATAGAAAGATTTTCATTTCTCATGTGAGAGTAAGCTTATAGAATGATTTTTGTTTGTTATGTGAGAGAAAGCTTATAGAAAGATTTTTATTTCTTATGTGAGAGAAAGCGTATAGAATGATTTTTGTTTGTTATGTGAGTGAAAGCTTATAGAAAGGTTTTCGTTTGTTATGTGAGAGAAAGCTTATAAAAAGGTTTTCGTTTGTTTTGTGAGAGAAAACTTATAGAAAGATTTTCATTTTTTTTGTAAGAGAAAGCTTATAGAAAAATTGTCGTTTGTTATGTGAGAAAAAGCTTATTGCAAGATTTTCATTTCTTAAGTGAGAGAAAGCTTATAGTAAGATTCTCGTGTTTTATGTGAGAGACTGCTTTTAGAAAGATTTTTATTTCTTATGTTAGAGAAAGCTTATAGAAAGATTTCCGTTTGTTATGTGAGTGAAATCTTATAGAAAGATTTTCATTTCTCATGTGAGAGTAAGCTTATAGAATGATTTTTGTTTGTTATGTGAGAGAAAGCTTATAGAAAGATTTTTATTTCCTATGTGAGAGAAAGCTTATAGAAAGTTTTTAGTTTCTTGTATGAAAGAAAGCTTATAGGAAGATTTTCGTTTGTTGTGTGAGAGAAAGCTTATAGAAAGATTTTTATTTCTTATGTGAGAGAAAGCGTATAGAATGATTTTTGTTTGTTATGTGAGTGAAAGCTTATAGAAAGACTTTCGTTTGTTATGTGAGAGAAAGCTTATAGAAAGGTGTTCGTTTGTTTTTTGAGAGAAAGCTTATAGAAAGATTTTCGTTTGTTATGTTAGAGAATTTTTATAGCAAGATTTTCATTTCTTAAGTGAGATAAAGCTTATAGAAAGATTTTCGTGTTTTATGTGAGAGATAGCTTTTAGAAAGATTTTTATTTCTTATGTTAGAGAAAGCTTATAGAAAGATTTCCGTTTGTTATGTTAGTGAAATCTTATAGAAAGATTTTCATTTCTTTTGTGAGAGTAAGCTTATAGAACAATTTTCGTTTGTTATGTGAGAGAAAGCTTATCGACAGATTTTTGTTTGTTATGTGATAGAAAGCTTATAGAAAGCGTTTCATTTCTAATGTGAGAGAAACCTTATAGAAAGGTTTTTGTTTGTTATGTGAGATAAATCTTATAGAAAGATTTTCATTTCTTATGTGAGAGAAAGATTAAGAATAAGAGTTATGAAGTGAGTTTCTAGATTTTGAATGTTTCATTGGTTATTTGGATTCTACCGTTGACAGTTGTTAATGGACTTTAAAATAATACTTTCACATACAACAGTTTGCTTGTAAAATTACTTTGTTGAATTGACTATATTCATTAAGTCTTGAGTCATTGAATTAAAAGTTGTAAAATTAAACCATATGTCAAATATAGAATGTGATAAAAGTTATAATATTTTAACTAAAGATTTTATCGGTTTGAAGTTACCAATTATATAACTAAATAAAAAATAAGGTTTATTAGATCAATAACAATGCGTTAAAATACAAATTGTTATAAAAATTGTTAAAAAATAGGTTGTTGACTAGCTAAACCTTGAAACTTATGAATATTTTCCTACGCAATACTTCAGCTATACGCAATACTACAGCTATACTTCAAGCAATCATAAGAGTGCTTAAGTTATATAAGCCACAATGATCATTCTTTTTAGGTCGATAATTTTTTCTAAGTGATATTAAACTTTTTAAATAACAAAGTTGATGAAATTGGATTTTTTTGTTCTCAGTCAAGCTAATGTTTTTTATTACACAGTACAAAAGAACTTGAACTTGCTACAATTCTGCTACTGAATTTACTGTAATGTTAAAGGATTTGAAAAACCAAGTAAAATTAAAAAATATATATATATATATTTACTTTTTATGGTAAGATACCATTTGCAAGTTAGCAAAGAAAGTCAACATCATTTGAAAAAACAGTTTCTAAAAGTGTCTGCCTAGAGTATATAGATAAATAGACACCTCACTTTAATTAGATTTAAGTTTTTTTATGGTTCTTACCTAACTGTAAAGTTAAAATAGAATTTGTACTTGATATTATTAAAACTATGATTTAAAAAAAAAATTATTTAAATTCGCATGGCAATGAGTTGTTTGACAAGATTGGAAGAGCTAAATTATATGGCACAAAGGAATATAATTCATGGAACTCGCAATATTGTATCTTTTTGGAACTTACAATATTTTAAATGTGACCACCAAACAGTATTTTTTTTTCTCATTTCGTAAACAATCAAATTCTTTAAAATTAAAAATGTTTATGTGCCATGTTATGTTTGCCGCGTACAAATGCTTCCGTATAGCGAATATTAATGGCAACTGATATTTGGAGCGAAAAGAAATCCTAACTGACATTGAAAACTTTGGCAGCTGTTTTGTTATTTTTGGCAGCCATGTTGTTAAATTTAATTTAAGAAAAGATAATTTTTCACAGTTTGTTAAAAATATTAAAAAAGATGCTATAAAGAAAAAAGTAATCTTTTTTGTTTTTTTCTAACAAAATGTTTTGTGATCTTAAAATACAGAAACTGTGATTTAAAATATTAAACTACAGTACTGTGTATCATGTATTGTGATTATAAATAAAATATTGTGATTATAGATAAAATATTGTGATTATAAATAAAATATTGTGATTACAAATAAAATATTGTGATTATATATAAAATATTGTGATTATAAATAAAATATTGTGATTATAAATAAAATATTGTGATTATAAATAAAATATTGTGATTATAAATAAAATATTGTGATTATATAGTATTGTAATATAAAAAACTTGGTTATGAGAAAAAACTTGGTTCTGAGAAAAAAATTGGTTTAATATATTTTTTTTAATAACTTAGTTTGTTGCACATGCCAATTTAAAATAAATAAACTTCTAATAACGGTTCAAACGAGTATTTAGAAAAACCCATTTAAGTTCTATAAATGTATTTCTTGTACGCGTCTGGCTTTTTTTAGACATTGTCATCATCAGCAGGAAATGATGAAAATGGTTCAATGATTTAATGAAATTTTTTTAATGTTTTAATAGGCATACCACTCAGGCAATTAGATATTTTACATTATCTACGAGGGGCATTTTTATTCTTACTCTCTCGCTCCATTGAAAAATATAGAGACTTGAGAGTAACTAATTCTAACTAATGTATTATCATTTTCATCTGTTTCTAAAAGATTGTATATTGGTATTGAATTACTTGACATTTTATATTTTTAATACTGTTGTGTTCACTTTAAACATAGTGTAAATTACTATATTGTGTAAAATGAAGAATAATCTTTTTTCTGTTGCTCTTTTATTTCACTGTTAACTAGATTGATTATACAACAAATCTTTACAAAGTCGCAAACATTTTTCCCCTCTTCATCTCCTTTTGAGCGATGTATTAAAAAATTATTTACGAATTGTGTTACATTTTTTTGTTACAAAAAAATATTTTTGTTGCAAAAAGCAAAGAATTTTAAAATACGAAAAAAATACGTATTACAACTTTGAAATACAATTTTAAATACGTAATAAAACGTATACACTAAGATTAAGTCGTACGCACTATTTAAAATTTTTACAAAAATTTAAAGCTTTTACAAAAAAAAAAAATGTCAAAATTAAAAGGTAAATGCAAGAAAAACATTGATGAACTAAACACGGTAACTTACAATGTGTTACACTAATTAGTGTTAAGTAGGGTGTTTCATTTCTTACAATTTTTCGAAAATAGTCAAGTTACATGCATAACGAGGTAAATAATGGGCCAAAAATAAGTAAATTTTTCAAAATTTTAAATATCATCTAGAGGTCGCTATCTTGAAAAAATACCGTTTTTTAGCCTTTTTTCAACTTTAAGTTTAAATTACTTAAAAAATAATTTAGTTTCATATTATATTACTTGGTGTATATAATAAAGGTTATCGGATGATTTGAATTTTCAAAAAAATTGGTTAATTTCTAGAGGTCGCCATATTATAAAATTTAATTTTTTCAACATATTTTTTTGTTAAAAAATTCCTTAAATGCTTTAAAAAACTTAATACTTTAAATAAAATGCAAAATTTAAGTTTTGAGCATAATTGACCACTAAAACTCGTTGCGTGATTAAATAGTTTGCAAAATAAACATCTATCTGTTTGTATATAAATTTCATAAACTTAATTTTAAAAAGTTGGTTGATATATCAATTAGCAAAATTGAAATTTTAAAAATAATTTTAAAACTAGTTTATTGGATGTGCGAATATTTTATTAAACCGATGAACCTTAGAAAAATAATTAAGATTGGTTAATTGGATACCCTAAAACCAATAAATTATCAAGCTTCAGTCGCCTACTAACAAAAAAAAATGAACTAGGTAGATACTCTCATTTACATTTATATTCAAAAAGCTAGACTTCTGCAAGAGATATTTTTAAACTTGTTTTTAGTAAGCTTTATGTAGTTTGGGAAATAGCTGGAGTACCAATTCGATCAGATAACTCTTGTCTTTCATTGCTTATCAAATTGTTGGGCAAAAAGTTGAAAATAAATAAAATTGATCAAGCAAGTTGATATGTTAAATCTGGAAAAGAAAAAATTGTCAGATTTTGTAATGAACTTGAGCAATTTTGCAACATTTCAGCATATGAACAGTTATTAATATCACGCAGACCAAAATGGAAATAAGATTGGGCATTTTATGAAGATCAAAACAGTAGCAAGAGTATCACAAGACAGGTAGCATCAATGTAGGTGTTTCAAAATTTTTAGAATGTCAAGAGGATTGTCTAAGCATAGATTTTTGGAGAAGGTCAACCATTTTTTCAAGGTTAAAAATTTAGTGCCTTTGAAGTCAGTATATTAGTTAAAAGCGCTGACGAAGAAGATTAAAAAGATACAGAGATTTTGTTTATCAGTTCGTCAACAGCTTCTATTTCAATCCACTATATCGAATATCGACATGGACATATCATATATATATGATATCTCCATGTCAGTATCAACTGTGCATCTTTAAAAACATTATATGCTGAAGAATATTGTTCTGTTAATTAAAGCTGACTGGGAGATAAACAAATCTAAAAAGGCCATTTTGCACTGGGATTCGAAGTTTTTTCATTTGGACATAACTCATAATAAAGAACGTGTAGCAGTTCTTATTAGCGGATCTCTTAACGAGTACTTATTTATTTTTTTAAACCCTATGTATATTTTATACTTTTAACATTTTTTCTTTGAAAACAAAAATAAAAAATATGCATAGGATTTAATAGAATATAAATAAATAAGTACCCGTTAGAGATCCGCTAATAAGAACTGCTACACGTTTTTCATTATAACAAAATATGGCATGATTGGAACATTCTAGAAAACATTGTTGTAATATGCTTTGATGCAACAGCAAGCAACACAGGTAATAAAAAAGGAGCAGCAACATTAATTGAAATTGAGTTAAAGAGACTTCTCCTATGGTTAGCATGTCGCCATCATCATAATGAGCTACACCTCAAACATGCATTTACCGCATTATGAGGAGATGGCAAGAGTCCAGATAAACCCAATTTTAAACATTTCCAAGCCGAATTTTTAAGAACCGATATTAATTACTTAAACTTTAATTTTTGAATGGCCTACTGACACCAAATCAAAAATATTTAATCAAGCGAATTTAGTTCTGGCTTGATTAAATATTTTTAATAGGCTTACCAATGCCTCGAAGTGAAATTATTTCCACGAATAGTTATAATCAAAAGATAATAGTTAATTCAATTAACTCAAGATTATCTTGAATTAATTGAATTAACTATTATCTTCCTTGGGGGAAAACTATCAAAGGACTGAATATTCAAAATTCACAAACCAGGTGCAATTTACAATGTGAGATTTATGTCACATTACATATATATATATTTTTTTAAAATAGAACTCTTTTCTGATAAATTTATTATGACCGATGATAAGCAAATTTTGATCCACAGCATAGCTAAGTTTATTAGTCTTTTTTATTCGATGCAATTTCTCCGCTCGAGGATTTCCGTATTTGCTTCAGTTGATGATTTGAAATTTTTTGTTGCAATGAACTGGTATCAAGAAGGAGATTCAGATGTTGCACCGCTGTGATTTCGTCAATTAACCGTCACCTTTGGTATTTAACAGAAGAGCTTGTTATTTTATCTTTATTTAATGAAAAGTTGTCAGAATTTACCTGAACAATAATGGCAAAGAAATTATTTTCTACCCCAAGACCAAAAACATTTTTAATTTGGGAAACCAAAACTTCCGACATTAAATTCTTCAACCTTTCTTTATTTTTTAATTGGTCCACCGTGTTAGTTTTTTTTTGATTTATTAGGACTTATAAACAACCATGAATGGCTCTAGGTGAATCCACAAGAGTGGAAGTTCTTCCGAGATTATCGAACCACAGAAAGTTTTGTTAAACGGTGATTTTATTAAAAATGATTGCGCCGAACGAGGAATCACACTTATTGGTGATTTCCGTGAGTGTGCGCAAAATGAAGAACAGCGACAATTTATTTTGCAAGTTGTTAAACAACACAGAAAGCAAAATCCATCCTATTCAAAATCAAAGCTAATTAATACTTTATAGTATTTCTTATATAACTAGTATCTTCTTTATTGATTATTATTCTTACGAAAAGCTGAACCCTAAAATTAGCCTAATTGAAACTTAATTGAATTTTTTTTAAGATTTAAAAAAATAAAAGGTTTTATAGCTTTATATTTTAATACAGCGACCGCTAGAGATAAACCAAGTTTTCTGAAAATTTCACCAAATGTTCATCTAATAACTTTTGATATATACATCAAAGAACGTAACATAAAATTAATTATTTAAAGTTATTCAAATTTAAAGTCGAAAAAAGTGTGATAAACGCTATTTTTTCAAGATGACATGTTAAAATTTTGAAATATTTACAGACTTTTTTTTGGCCCATTATTTACCCCGTTATACATGTAACGCAGGGGCGGATCCAGGATTTTGATTGACTTTAGCAAAAATGCCATAAATATTTTTTGGTGTAAAAAAAAAAAAAGGTCCTCGTACTGTTTGCAAATGTGTAAACATTTGCCGACAGTACGAAAAGTTCAAGTTTGCCGACTGTACTATATGATCTACATATGCCGATATGCTGGTTTAAAAGAGCTAAATTTGCAGACATAATGAAATAAATTTCATTGATAGGGATGCCTTGGATATACAATGGCTTGTAGTAATACATGAGGTCCCCTACCACTGCTTTCTACTTTCGTCCGTTTAGAGCGGAAGAACGTTACCTGATTTACGCGACGTCAAAACTATCTAGTTAAACTGAATACTTTTTAAGGAAATGATAGTTTGCTTGTTTTTTTATGGATTTTAATCATGACTAAAACCCTAAACGAACCCTTTTCCTCAGTCGATGTGTGTAAATTTAGTTCTTTGTATTCCTATTGCCAGTCAATGTATTTATGCCAAATAATACACAAAACATTATCATATAAATTTATCTATATATTTAAATTAACAAAATCTTTGTGGTTATTAAAATGTTTTGGTCTGCAAAAAAGTTGGAGGTTGATATTTGAAAATGAAAACGACAAATTTAATCAAAATTTGTTTAAAATTCAATTTTTTTATTTAATTAAAATTTGTTTTAAAACACATACTTTATTTAATGGCTTACCATATAAAATATCTGAAAATTAAAATAGACACTTCAATGATTTATATAAATTTATAAAAACAATTTATAAATATTTTTATATTTTTAATAACATGCTTCATTACTTCATTACAATAAACTTTTTATCAAATAATGAAAAAAAGAAACAGGTTTCAAATCAAATAAAAAATAGTAAATAAACGTTTCAATAAAAATATATTGCTTTAATTAAATAAGGAATGCTTCTAAAATCCTAAAATAGCAAACTTCAGGCATATTACAATTAACAACGATACAATCAACAAATGTCAGCAAATAATAAAAACAAAAGTGTTAATGAATAAATGTCAATCTAACAAGACAAACTTAATATGGTCGTTCTTTGTTTAAAACAACATAGTTTTTTGTTTGATTTGGGTGTAGAAAGTTTTCAGTTTTTTTTTATATGAATATATGAAAGTGTCGATAACACATTTCAATTAAGTAATGCATTAAAGCATAAAAGTATTGAATATGGAAGTCAAATAAACTTTATCTTTAATCAAATTGAAGAAAAGACATTGAACAATATTGTCAAAAGGACATTTCAATCCACCTATTTCAAATCATTTTGGATATTGACCAAAGTTTAAAAAAATAAAACATTATACTGGCAAAATTTCATATTCGTTAAGCAAATCATAATTCCAAAATATATGTTAATGTAAACAAGAGACTTCTTTGGTTTCGAAGAACATTAAAAAAATATGTCTAACGATACTTTTCTTAAATTTCTAAATTCTGTTTCAAGTAGTTCTGTAACAAAGTTTCCTAACGTAATATATTTGTAACAAAAGTGTTTTACTTAATATCGTTTTAATCAGCCAGATCATTTCTTCACGTGAATAATTTGCAAAATGCCTCGTGGTGTGTGTTGATATTTTATGCCTATTTTCCGATTTTATTTATGCATAATGCTGTATCGCCAAAATCCAAAATAAACTTTCTTTGTTTATCATTTACATCTCTGAGGGAGCTTTTTAATCATTATTGAACCTAAAATATATGCCCACACTTTTTAGATTAAGAAGAACATTGTAAGTATAATCAGAAGAAAAAGGTTTTGCTTTTTGAGCAAATTATTTTGTATGATTTCGATAATGTAGACAAAAGTCAAACAACAAAAGAATTCTATCTGTAGTTAACCAAGGTTTTTCATTAAATGTTAAAGTTAGATTTTTATCACATTTAATTGCCTTTGCATTGCTATTTGACTTTCTTACTGTTTTTAAAGTTAAATGAATTTGATCACATAAAAATTAGGAATTTATATGTTTACAGGTTTTCACAACATTTGAAAAAAAAAAATTTAGGACCATCAAACATATGACTTGTATTACAAGCTATCATAACATCTACTTTTCGAAAGAGAATTTATATCAATGGTTTTCTAAAAACAGCAGCTTCCTGATACAATAATATTTTTGTAACATACACCTTGTCAAAGGGAACTATAGTTCCTAGTAGAAGTTAAAAAAAAAAAGTAGTAGAAAGTTCCTTTGATACAGTTTTATTAGACAATTATGGGAATTGTCTAATAAAACTGTATCGTAATTTTTAAATAGAGCTGAGCTTTTAACTTTGGAAGATTAATAATATTCGTGCAGATTCTTTAAATACTAGTCTTTCCATCTTGATCGGGAATGCGTCAATAACACAGAAAGATGTTTATTACATTGATTTATGTTAGTATTACAAAATTTTTCAAAGGAGAATTTATATCATTGGTTTTCCAAAACCAGCAACTTCCTGATACAATAATATTTTTGTAACATACACCTTGTCACAGAGAATAATACTAGTAATTTCCTAATAGAAACTTCCAAATTAAAAAAAAGTAGTAGAAGGTTCCTTGCAATTTTAGAATAAACAAAAAATTTTATCAGAGAGGAAAATTGTGCATTTTAGTTTAACCTTTTTGAAGTTTTGATGTCAATCAGATCATATAATAAAGTGTTGCTAGACGTTTTAAAATTCGCAATAAGGTAAACATTCTGTCCAACGTGTTCTCCTTCTCTTTAAATCGTTTGACTTCTTCAATGATAAATAACTCGTAGAACAGCACCAAATACATTTCACCATTTTTCATAAACATAAAAAAATTTCACCATTTTCATAATAGGCTAAATAAATAAACCAACAGACGGTGCTATTAAATTTAGTCTTTATAATTATAAAACCTCTTCCTTTAATGTTTGCTACCCACTTAATTAAAAAAAGTTTTACTAACGGAGAGTGGATATTTCACGGAATTTCTGTGTTTGCTACACAATTTTTTTTTCTGCTACAGGTTTTCGCTTGATGACTTTTAGTCACTACGTTAGACCTCCTAGTTAATAAAAAGATTGCCGGTAAATAGGCTCAATATATAAAAAAATTATCGGGGGTATGTAAAGAGTTGTTTCAAAATATGACAAATTGACTTTTGCTACAGTTGCTACAGTCGATTTGCCATTTTATTTAACTTCCAGTTCAATTTAAGTTGATACGCTGCGAAATGTTTGACATTCTTTTAAAAATGTATGGGCATGGGAGACAAACCCGATAAAATCATGGGTTTTTCAGTGAAGCATTTTATTTCTCCAATTAAAATATTTCCGTAACATAGTCAACTTGGCTTAGATAGAGTTTTGAATAAATTTTTGAAGCGCCGCATTTTGATTACTGGTAACCTGCATATCTTATTTAAATTACTTTTCTCTTTTGCATGAAAAAAAAAAATGTATGTAAAAAAAAAAAGAGAGAGAGAGAAAAAAAACTGACTGTAGCATTTGCTACACTTGCTACAGCCTCAATCCGCTCCTGTAACGTAACTATTTTTAAAAAATTGTCGGAAATCAAACACCCTAGTGTCGAGCTTTCCGTTTAAACAAGGTTAATAAGTGTAAAAAAATCGATGTCGTGTTATGATTCTAAACAAGAAAAGAAGCATATGCTTTTAATAAAGTGACTCTATTTAAAAACCGAGTTTCACTAATTTTTTTTGTTAAATAATTAAAATACCTAATGATTAAAACTATGTAGCGATTCCTTTGAGTAATTCTTTTTTTATGTTTTAATAAAAAATCGTTTTAGCAAATTTTTATTGTTTTTTGTCCGGTAAAACTCGCTTTTTTTTGTGTTTTTTTTTTTTACATTGATGTTTTTCTTGCATTTACCGTTCTTACTGTAAGATTTTACGCTAAAGACGTGATCCTTAATGTAAATGTCAAACAAACTATTTATTAAAAAATCATGCAAATAAATGTTTTTAACATCTTATATGGTAGGGGTATTAAACAGCTTATGCTAAAAATAAAAAGTTAAATAAAATGTTTCAATAGAAAGAATATAACATTCTGGTCTAAAATTTTGTTTTAATTTTTAACGCTACTGCAAAAACCTAATATGAACTAATTTCATTTTTTTTTAAAAGTGCTTTAAAACAACCCATAAAACCCCCTGAAACTACGTAATACTCTTGAGTGTTTTTTTCTAACATCAAAGTAAAGCTGCAGGAACTTATTTGTTCTGGTGGACTTTAGAATGCATAAGTTCAAATACCGAAGTATTATCGTTTGACTTCATAAAGTGCACGGGAAAAAAAAGTCAGACGAAAATTCGAACACCCTATTTGTCGTAACCCAACTCAAATAACTCAAATAAGTAGGCTAAAATAAAGAAACTAATATTGCAACCCAAATACGAACTAAACTTTTACGTTTACGACGTATTACGGTAATACGTCGCAATCGTACGATAGATATATAATTTTTTGAGGAAAGGAGGTATCTAATAACATTTTAAAACTTCTTTCTAGCCTTCTTTATTCAAAAAGTAAATCATCTCATGAATTATCGCAAGAATATACATAATTTTGTACATACAATTTTATTTGGGTTACAATTTCCAGAACCAAAAAGTAATAATCTCAAAATAACTTTCTTGTATTTACCCGGAATCTACAAGTAACATGAGAAAGGCTTTCAATAAATGGGTGTGTGGCATTGTTTAAATAATAGTTGTGTATTTTGAATATTTGTGTAATAGACTTCTCCTTAAGGATTTCACCTTTGCATTTGACATCAAAAGAACGATGAGTTAACAATATTGAAACATTGTGAAAGCATAGGTGTAGGTACGTGTGCAAAAATTTCAAACCATTTATTTATGTAACTTTTATATTTGGTTCGATAGAGCTTTGAATTTGTAATAAAATGGTGAAAACTTTATGTAAAAAGAATAATTACAAAAAAAGTCATGCTCATTTAAGTAACATTATTTTTTATGAAGCATTGCTTAAGAAAAATGCAACTTACTTATAAATCTCGCGTTCGGCTAACGGCAGCTTTGTAATAGAATTATTGTTAATTTGCGCATGATTTTGCATAGTGAAATGTGCAAAATAATTTAAAAACTTTATTTAAAAGTTTCGAATTAAAATAAAAAAATATTTTTAATGATTAAAACGTAATTGTGAAATTTATAACAAAATTTTATAAAACATGAATAAAAAAAATATTGCATATTTTTGCGATATTTACAATAATTATATATATATATATATATATATATATATATATATATATATATATATATATATATATATATATATATATATATATATATATATATATATATATATATATATATATATATATATATTTATGGTTAAGGGTATATGTATTTATTTTATTAAATATGCACCAAGGCTAGATTTTTTAGGGGCATGTCCACCACGGCTTTCCTTCATTTTCCCTTCCTTAAAAACATTACTTAGTAAAAAAAAAAAAAAATATTTTCTTTTTTACTTAGTAAGGTTTTTAACAGAATTGCGGCTTTGAAGAAAGCCTAGTTTTTGAAGCAAACAAAACTGTGACATCCATAGCTAGAAAGAGTCGATTCTTTAGTACGCAAACGAAACCACATCCAATGATATCTAAAACAAAGTAAACCCCTTAAATTAATATCGCTATACCTATTTAATAAGAATGCCTTATGTCGCGGATAATAAATAAATATATAACAGTTATTATTGCATTAATAAACATAATCAATCTCTAAAAAAATATGAACCGGTTTAATCTTGATATGAAAAAGATCAACATCGATCGAAGCAATCGTGTAGTTTTTATCGTGTTGTGTAACCTTGCAATGATAGATAAAATATATCAGATATATAAAATTAAAAAAAAATTAAAGCTAACAATTAACTAATGTATAATTAATTAACATGTAACTGTTTTTACTGAATTAATAAATATAATCTTGAGGTCTTTAAGATAAACATCTACAGTAGCAAGCTGCCATCATAGTCAAAACCTTGCAATAAAAGATAAATGAAATTATATTAGATATTTAGCACAATAACTGAAAAACCCATTACAAATTAGAGAAGATGAGAATGATTTCCTTACTTAAAAAAAAACTCAAAATCACTTAACTCCTGATACATAACACATTTTCCATTAGCAAACAGAAAAATCGATAAAAGTAGACCCATCGATACTTTTTAACCTGAAATATAATAGATTTGATTATAAGTTATATTGTGTTCGTGTAACTATCTGGTAATGGCATACGCCATTTGTCTAGAGTGTACTGATTTATTGTAACTAAACACTAACATCTCTCAATCCATGCAAGCAAAAGTCTGTCTTTCTGGGTAGAAAGAATGTGTAGCCATCATTATGATTAACATTAATTGATATGAGCCAGCCAATTTGCTTATGTCAAATAGTTAATAAGCTTTGGTTTCCCATAGCTCGTTGCAACCAGGTCAACCCTGGTTGTTGGATCGATAACTTACCGACTACCTAAACTTACATTTCTATATACATATATGTATATACATATATGTATACATAAAAACAAATTAAATAATTATAAATCTTTTCATTATCTTAAAAAAAGGGAAGGGTAGAGAATGTGATATACATTAGGCACTGTAAAATTTTTCATAAAAATTAAAGATTAACCTACTATCTGCAAATAATATCTGTTAATGCAAGTTTATAAGACAAACTATTATTTAAAATAACATATACCTTATTACACATTTTTATTATTTTATCAACATATCACCACTTATTATGTCTGCAGAAAGTTGATGTTTGCTCACTTCATACTCAACACCATCATCATCTTCATTCTCTTTTGGTTTCCAATAAGAAACTATATATATACATCACTTATATACATCTTATGACTTATATACATCACATATACATCACTTATATACATCACATATACATCACCAATAAGAAACTATATATATACATCACTTTTCTTCTTTTTAACGCCAACAATTCTGCCTTAATATACATCCTGAGTGTTAGTGGCATTATCGAACCACATGTGGCAAATACTTCTTCCAATAGATGCTCCAATAAGAATTTCTTCAATTTCTGAGGCCTCATTATTTTCTAGGTCAGGAAACATTTCTTTTACCTGATCAGGCATGCAATTTTTTAATATTTTTTCTACATTTCTATGTTCTTTGTTTTCTTTTTTCTGAGTTTTATCTGCCATTCGTTTTATCAATTCTAACTTCAGGTCATTATGACATTGTATATTTGTAAACCACTTTTTTCTGGCATTAGAGATAGCCCATAATATCAACTTATTTTAAATATCATTTGGCTTTTTGCATAGCAGAGCAGTTGTTTTATTTTTGCAAGCACGAAGTTTTGAAGAAAGAAAACAAAGAGTGGCATTTGAAGCTTTGCAGCAAGCTTATTTTTGCATATTTTTTCTACATTTTTATGTTCTTTGTTTGTTTTTTTCTGAATTTTATTTGCCATTCGTTTTATCAATTCTAAACTCAAGGTCATTATGACATTGTACATTTGTAAACTACTTTTTTCTGGCATTAGAGATAGCTCATATAATCAACTTATTTTAAATATCATTTGGCTTTTTGCATAGCAGAGCAGTTGTTTTATTTTTGCAAGCACGAAGTTTTGAAGAAAGAAAACAAAGAGTGGCATTTGAAGCTTTGCAGCAAGCTTATTTTTGCATATTTTTTCTACATTTTTATGTTCTTTGTTTGTTTTTTTCTGAATTTTATTTGCCATTCGTTTTATCAATTCTAAACTCAAGGTCATTATGACATTGTACATTTGTAAACTACTTTTTTCTGGCATTAGAGATAGCTCATATAATCAACTTGTTTTGAATATCTTTTGGCTTTTTGCTTAGAAGAGCAGTTGTTTTATTTTTGCAAGCACGAAGTTTTGAAGAAAGAAAACAAAGAGTGGCATTTGGTGCTTTGCAGCGCTAAACATACCCATAAGTTCTTTTGAATCAATGTTGTGAAGCCAAGCTGACTTAGTCTGGTCTTTAAGGTGGTTATTGGAACTCATTTCAAATTGCCGTTTGTACTGCCTGTCAAAGACACTTATGACTGCATTAAGGCAGTCAGCTAATGCTTTACTCATTTCATCAGTTACTGGGAATAAGCTGATTATTGAATCAAAAACTACTTCTTCAATATCATTACTAAAGAAATCAGTTTTTCGTTTAAGTAGAGATAAAGGATTCTTGCTGCTCTCAATAAGAGTGTTCCGAACATCTTTTACTACCTGAATGCCAGATATGTAGTCAAGTCCCGTACCTGGTGCAATATAAAATTTTGTCATCCAAGGACCAAAAAGTAGCTTTCCAATTAAAGCTAAAACACACAACTCACGGATACCTAAGGTGAAAAAGTTAATTAGTAACAAAGAATAATCTTTGTTTATAATAGTCTTTACTCCCCATTAATCTTGCAAATGTCATTACTATTTGTGATTTGTATTTGTAACTATATTTGTAACTAATACTATAGCCTATAATATTGTGTAGCACTTTATCAAATGAACTGAACAGGTATAAAAAAAAAAAAGATACCTGTTTCAGATGTAAATTCTTGAAATAAACTATTTCGCAGACCTCCGCTCAACACCAAGCCAGAACACAGAAATATCTTCAATATGGCATAATAATGGATCAAAATACCAGAAAAACCAGTGAGAAAAACCATATGTAGTCTGTTGCCTCTATAGCATGGTAGCAATCCTCTGGGCAACTCGTGTTGGTCCAAAAAGGTTACAAAACCTTTTGGACCACCTATTAATATCATAAAAAAGCTCATTTTGGCAATTGCAAGAAGAATGTGATATAAAAACATGCACTAAATATAATATTTTATTTTAACTGGAAATTTTATTCAGAAAACTAAATATATTAAAGTATAAGAATGGTTTAGATTAGTTAGAGTACCTTTTGCATCTTTGTAGCAAAGTTTGTTTAGCTTTACAACAATGTCTGATAGTCATAAGCTGTACCTCCAGGAAGTTGATCAATAGCTACAACCATACATACTGATTCCGTTTTCAAGTACACAGCATTTACATGAACAACCTCCTGGGTTGTTGCATCAAAACCAAGTGTCAGATCTTTTGTTGTAAAAGCTTTTTCAGCAGCCTGTAAGTCTGAAAGCACACCAAGCTCACGCATCATTTGTACTCCAGTTGAACGATGTGGAGTTTTACTAAATCGATAGCCAGTATGTTCCCCAATTTTACGAAGCAGAAATGGCACACGTTGTGTAGGAACTTGGCACACAAGCATGTCATATATAAGTCTCCAAATATCTGCTGAGTAGCATTTTTCATTTCTGGTGTTTTGTGTTACTTGCTGAATTTCCTTCAACTCTTCCTGTAAATTCAGAATATCATTTTGCAGTACAAGAATTGCAAAATTTATTTCAGCAAGTTGTTGGTTTAACATTGCCTTTTGATAAGAAAACTTTCTTCGCATGGATGTCAATTGTTGTTTCAATCAAAAAATTTGATTTTGAAGTTTTTTTAACTGTAAATTTGAAAACTTTTCTTTTAATTTTTTACTAAGTTGAGAAATTATCTTTTCCTTTCGAGTAATAACTTGATTTAGATATTTAAATCTGTATGGTCTAGCCTTTGCCTTATCTCTTAAACCTTTAATATCCTCTTTATGCTTTCTCTTCGTAATTGCCATTTTGTTTACCAAAATGGTTAACCTCTTTCTCATAACCTTTTTTCTAAGACTCAACTGGTAAGCTCTTAAACTGGATAGTGGTTCATGAGAAGAGGTTTTTAAAGTAGGACGAGATAAAGGAGATAAGATTGATTGCGATGTTTGTGCCGCAGCAGTTGTTGTTATTTTGTATGTAAAGAGCATGCTGCAGATGTCAACAAATGGTTTCAAATTTTTTGAAAAATGGTTTACAAAGACTTTTGATGTCTAACTAGTTGATGAATCTGACTTATACAAATTTTGATGTTAAAATACTTACCGATTAGTTCTACAGTTACTTTATATGAATCGTTGTTAGTTGCAAATATATGCAGTACATGTCCATTTCTATATCCAATATTAAAACGAGCTGGTATTGGAAAATTACAAGCTAAATAAGTTTTAGCTTTACCATAAAATAGATTTGTTTTCTTGTGATGTCCCATGATGCACTAAATCAAATTCAACAATCATAATACTACTATTTAATTGGGTCGGCTATTATTCATAATTAAATAATTTTAAAATTACCATTTATCTATAAAAAAAATTTTTAAATATATGTATAATTTTTATATATCATGTATAGCTTAAAGTGACTATATGGTATATTATGGGTATGGAAAAAGCTGAGAAAATGCTGTTTTTATTTTTAATGATTTTTATGCAGAATCATCATAAAATAGTGTTATATAATTTTAATTTTAGCATCTTAAATTTTATTTTGCAGAATGTCGCCTTTAAACTAATTTTGGTGGAGGAAAAGAGTTAGCCATCAAAAAAAAAATTAATGTATAACCACCTTAATTATACTTGTCAGTTTTTTTGTAAATCATTTAACAATTATAAAAAAAGAAAACGCAAATATTCTTAGTAGTAAAAGGCTATTAAAAAAAAAGTTTGTATAACAATTCTTATAAAATATATCATTATAATGAATAAAAAATCAAAAATACTGAATTCTCCACTGTCAAAAACCGCCCTTCCCCCAAACGCTATGTAACGGAAGTGGAAATACATACCTCCATTGCGCGTAAAAATAGGGTATGTGGTCATGAATATTTTTTGATGAAATTTGGCAGGCACATAGAAAATAGATCTATACAATTGCCTGAAAAATTTTAAATATGTACCAACATGCCTTCAATATTAATGCACCTCCGGAACAGAAACGAAATTTTAAAACCGAATGAAAATCACTGGTAACTGTAAAAAAAAAACAGAATTTATAACAAAAAGTAACAATAACAATAGCAGTAACAGTTTTATAAAGTGTAACAGTAACAGTAACACTAAAAGAGGTGGAAATGTTACCTCCACTGGGTCAAACAATATGGTATGTTGTCATGAATATTTTTTAATGAAATATGGCAGGCACATAAAAAATAGATCTATACAGTTGACAGTATAATTTCAAATATGTACCAACATGCCTTCAATATCAATGCAGTGTCAGAACAGGAACGAAATTTTAAATACCAATAAAAAAACTGAAAAATTTATTACTAGTAAAAAAAAAACCATAACTTATTCAAGATAAAACATTCTGCTTTTTTAATAAAGTCTAAGCTGATATAAAATTCTTAAAAAAAGGACAAATAAATACAGCTTTACCACACCGACTTCGAGCACGCTAAGAAAAAAAAGGTCACAGTTTTTGACTTTGAAATCGGTGCCGTAAAAAGCCAAATACGCACGTACCTACCTAATAGGTGTAAGTTTTATATAAACAGTTTAAATATTTAAATTTATTAACTTGTTGGTATCATTGTAACAATAAAATAAAAAAGTTTGATAACAGAGCTTATAACTCTATATACTTTTATACCCTAAATAATAATAAAATATTATAAATAAACCTTAATGTAAATATATATAGGGTAAAGAAGGCCTTAAATAAATTAATATTCTGAAATTAAAAATTATTTCAAGCAAAATAACAACTTCAAAAAAAGTTTTTACATTACAAAATTTACAATATTACAAAATATATTTAGCACTAAAGGCCTTTCAATGTTTTAGCAGTAGTGCTAGTTAAATTGCTGTTATATTAAAAAAAATTTATTTGTGTTACGAAAAATTAAATTTTAATCAATTAAGGTTTTGTTGCTATTAGCAGAATTACTTTGAAATATGTATATATAATAAATAATAATAAAATAATGGAAAAACTGTTCCATTATTTTATTATTTCTACGTTAGCAACAATATACATGGTTGTCAAATCTGTTTGTTGAATGGCTGGTTCTGCAACTTTAAATATGACTACTTGTGCAATATTTCTAGTTAAAGTCACACTTGTAACAGGAAGAATGTCATTCATTATTTAAATGTTTATGGTGTAATGATCAACTAACATACACTGGAAAAACGAATATCACTCAATAAATAAAATTTCGGAAAAATTTTAATTGCATTTATTATGTAATTTATTTCATGCACGCAAAAAACCTTTATACTTATTTGAAAGAGGATTTTGAAATCTATTTAAATTTAATTTAGTTAAGTTAAAAATATTATTTAAATATTAAAAATAAAATGGTCAAAGTAAAGGACCTCGAAAAAATAAGGGAAATTTTTTTCCAAAAAATTCAAGAAAAAGGAAAAGCGTTTGTTGCTAAGCAGTTTATGGAATGGGGTTTACCCAGATCAACTGCTTACGATAAAATCGTAAAATTGGAGAATGGATCTCTAAAAAGAGAAGTTGGAAGTGGTCGAATTGCTAAGGTAGCTTCAAAGATGATTAAAGAAATTTTCCTTACTCAAAGAAAACATCTTTCAAAAAAACTTTACAATAATGCTAAATATGGTATTTGAAATAATTGTTTTAATATATTTATAAACTACGTATACTATCACATTAACAGTTAAAATATCAAATAATAAATCTTATTAGCTCTTAAAATATTTATTTTTATATTTTGTCCGATATTTTATTTATGAGGTGTTAATTTGAGAAATCGTACATATGGTCATTTAAAGTTAAAGAACCAGCCATTCAACAGACAGATTTGACAACTATGTGTATGGCTGCCAATTTAAAAATAATAAAATAATGAAACCGTTTTTCAAGCTTTATCCTTTTCTTGAACTTAACAGTGATAAAAAAGTATTTTCACATAAAAGTTCGCTTCCTTCATCCTGTTTTCCTGATTCATATAATTTGCAATCCTTTAAGTTGTCCGCCAATCGTTATCTTGCTCTACAATCTTCATCTTTTCTCTTTCTGTAACTTCCAACTTTAATTAGTGGCTGCTTGCAGCCTTGTTGGAAGCGAAGATGTTAAAAAAAAAAAAAAAAGTCATTTGCAAAAACAAAAGCATGACACTTTTAACTAGCACTTCCTGTTTAAAAATCATTAGACAATATTAATTAATAGAAACAATATCTTAACTGATTAAAAGTCATATTTTTGTAACACAAATAATTTTTTTTGCATAACTGCGCTTCAACTAGCACTATTGATATAGCATTGAAAGGCCTATAGTGCTAAATATATTTTGTTATATTTTGTTACAAATCTTTTTAGAAATTAAAACTTTTTTTAAAGTTGTTATTTTGCTTGAAGTACATATTTCATTGTATACATACATATATATATATATATATATATATATATATATATATATATATATATATATATATATATATATATATATATTTATATATATAAATATGTATATATATATATTTATATATATATATATATATATATATATATATATAGATCAATATTATACATACATTTATATAAACATATGCATTTACATATGTAGGTGTATGTATATTGTATATATCCTGTTATCATAGTGTATATATATATATATATATATATATATATATATATATATATATATCACTCAATTGCCTTTCTCTTTGTTCTATATCGCTCTCCTTCATCTCAAGACTGTACTCTTTTTGACGTTATTTCTGAACATATTGACCAAGCCCTCTCTCTTTATCCGTCAGCTTATAAAGTTGTTGTCGGTGACTTTAATGCTCATCACTCTGAAAGGCTTGGCTCTAGTGTCAGTGACTCTGCAGGCATTAAAGCCCACAACCTTTGCCTTTCTCAATCCCTAACTCAATTAGTCAACTTTCCAACTCGCTTTCCAGACAACCCGAATCATTTACCTTCTCTACTCGACTTTCGTCTTGTTTCTGATCCTAGTCAGTGCTCAGTTTCTCAACATTCACCCTTATGTGCTTCTGATCACAGTTTGATCTCTCTAAATCTAATATCTCATTCTTTTTCATCACCTGAATCCCTCTATTATCGAACCTCTTACAACTACAGTAAAGCTGACTTGGATTCTTTCCGTGATTTTCTTCGTGATGGCTCGGGTAGAAATCTTTCCTCTGGAGAATCTTTAATAGTATCAATAATAATGGCACATCTATAGTTCCACCTCTCTTGTATGGTTCAGACTTTGTCACCTCACCTAAAGACAAAGCCGAATTGTTTGCTAAAAACTTTTTATCAAAATCATCTCTTGATTCCACTAGTTGCGTTCTTCCTGATATTGCCAACAAACAGGTTGATCTATTGCTTGACATTCATATGAATCCAGCATCTTTATCTAAAGTGATTTCCTGCCTAGACTCTTCTACAGCTTGTGGTCCGGAAAACAAACCTGTTATTGTCTTGCAGAAGTGTTCTCTGGAGCTGTCGTCTAAACTCTCAAAACTATTCAACAAGCGCTTATCAGAGTCTGGTTTTCCAGCCTGCTGGAAAGCGGCATCAGTTATCCCTATCTTCAAAAATTCTGGGGAACGATCTGATTCGTCTAACTACCGTCCCATAAGTCTTCTTCCTATTATAAGCAAGGTTTTTGAATCTTTAATTAACCAACACTTAATTTCTCATCTTGAATCTAATAACTTACTTTCTGACCATCAATATGGATTTCGATCTTCTCGTTCTACAGCTGATTTGCTAACAGTAATAACTGACAGGTTTTATCGTGCATTAGATGAAGGTGGAGAGGTTAAGGCCATTGCTCGTGACATTTCAAAAGCTTTTGATAAAGTTTGGCATGCTGGTATTCTCCATAAGCTTTCTTCTTATGGTATATCCGGCAACATCTTTAAGATCATTGAATCCTTCCTTTCCAATCGTAGCATAAAAGTTGTCCTCGATAGACAACACTCTTTTCCTTATTCTGTAATTTTAAGGATTCCTCAAGGTTCTATCCTTGGCCCTATACTCTTTTTAATTTACATTAAAAATCTTCCAGATATTCTCACATCTAAGGTGGCATTGTTTGCTGATGATACTACCATTTATTCTAATCGTTATAAGAAACCAACACCCTCTGATTGCTTGGAGGGGGTATTTGAGCTTGAAAAGTATCTCACTTCTGCTACAGCATGCGGCTCACAGTTGCTGGTGAACTTTAATTCAGATAAAACTCAATTTTTTTAAGCCAATCGTTATCGCAATAATCTAGATTTTCGTATATTTATGAGCGGTGATGAACTCAATGAGTCACCTACTCTTCATCTTCTAGGATTAACTCTCATTTCCAATCTTTCTTGGAAACCATATATTAAATCAGTTGCAAAATTAACATCTGCTAAGGTTGCATCTTTTTATCGAGTTCGTCACTTTTTTACTTCGGATTCTATTCTCTATCTCTATAAATCTCAAATCCGGCCTTGTATGTAATACTGTTGCCATATCTGGGGCGGATCTTGTAGTGATGCCCTTTCTCTTTTAGACAAGGTGCAAAAACGCATTGCAAACATTGTTGGACCTGCTCTTGCAGCCAACCTCCAACCATTATCACATCGTCGTAATGTTGCTTCTCTTTCTCTTTTCTACAAATACTATAGTGGGCACTGCTCTAAAGAGCTAGCGTCTCTTGTGCCACCTAATAAAATTCATTTTCGTGTTACTCGTCATTCAATTAAGTGTCATCCTTTTTCTGTGACTGTTCCTATGTGCTCCAAAAACGCTTATTCATCTAGTTTTTTTTCTCAAACATCAGTTCTTTGGAATTCGCTTCCTTCATCTTGCTTTCCTGATTCATATAATTTGCAATCTTTTAAGTCGTCCGTCAATCGTTGTCTTGCTCTACAAATTTCATCTTTTCTTTTTCAGTAACTTTCAACTTTAATTAGTAGCTGCTTGCAGCCTTTTTGAAAGCGAAGATGTTAAAAAAAAAAAAAAAAAACATGAAATTTCTTAGGCTCATATATATTAGAAAATTATCACTTCAGTTTATAAAGAAACTACCTATGTAAGTTTTTTCTTTTTCCGAAACATAAGGCATAGAATATTATTATAATAAATCATGTAAAAAAAAATGCTAAAAATGTTCAAAGAATTTACGAACGAAGCAACAAGAAACAAAGGCGTTTAGCAATTTAAGCGTTAACACAACATAAAGCTAAATAAAGTAGATTTAAAGGTAAGTAATAATACTAAACAGAATGAAGTGTTAAAAAAAGATATAAAAGAAATCAAATTTAGGCTCAAATATTTACGAACGCCATTTTTGAAAAAAATTTTGTCCGCAATTATTTCTCAAGAGAAAAAACAAACATCTGGCATCGCTGAGCAAAACCATTATTCAGACTATGTAAAAATAAAAAGTAAACTAAGAGAGATGGAGGATCAATCACGCAGAAACAATTTAAGGGTTGACAGGCTAACTGAAAACAAAGGCCAAACTTTGATTGACATCGATTAAGTCACTAAATTTTTTGTTGAGCATTAGTTGTTAAAAAATGTTAGCATTAAAAAAGCTCATAGAACTGATCAGTGAAAGTTCAGCAAACCAAGAACAATCGTATTAAAACTCTAGACTTTAAAGATAAAGTTGAAATTCTGGAAAAATCAACTCAACTAAAATTGAAAATTATTTATATTAACCCTTTTGTTCCAGAATTTGGCATCTTTTGGGATTCTTGCTAGATAAGAATACCTATACATTTTATACTCTAAAACTCAAAAACTAAAGGTTTCATTGCATGTCTAACTTTTTATTTTAAATCTATGGTCCACTGCAGTCCAGAAAAACAATAACTTTACATGGTTTTATTATAAACTTTGCTTATATTTTTACTATTAAAACCAGTTACATCTTGACTTTCTAAGTTGAAAACACGATTGATGAGCTCAAACATAGTAAGAATAATGATTCTAACGATAAATAACTGATTTGATATGATATGTATATATAATTTTGTTCTTTTTTTCTAACTTTAGAAAGTTAACTTATGGTTTGAAATCTATAATTTTATTTACACTTCTTATCAACCTTGTTTTCTAGATATTATTTATGTATATTTATATGTAAAAAGTACTAAAGAACATATAATAAAGCTTATTTAAATGAGGTATATAATATTTAAATACGTAAAACGCAATTACTCTACAGAAATGTATTTAAATGTTTTTAGTGTCAATATATTTTCAAAGCAACTTTGAAAAAAGTACTATATTGGTTCTGTTATTTCTTTACTCTAAGTTTTGTTGAAACTTTGGCTACAAATTTTTTTAAATATATAACAAAACTGTTTTATTTTGTTTTATTTATTCAATTTGAATATGCTTATGGGATGTTAAAAAATTTAATTTTGTTACCTAAATAAATGTTTCTGTATGTTTTTTTCTCAAAAAGTGTCTCTTTATTAAAAAAAGTGCTATGTAAAATATATCCTAACAAAAAAACGTTTTTTAGACCAATACTGTATACATTTTATGATAGGTATGGTGTAAATCTATATAATTTATGTAAATATAATCATTTGCCTTTCAGAAATACTTTACTTCAAGGTTCAAACGTTACAATAACATAACAAGATTTTATTTTACATATAGCTACAACTGTAGCTAAAACTACTGCGCGCTGAGTGGTTAAACCTGAAAAATTGAGCGGAGCTTAAAGGTTAATGTAGTTTTTTGTGCCCAAACTGTCACAATTAGAAAAGCTTTACAGGATGAGATGAAGGTTAAATGAGAAGCTGGAAAATATGCATGGATCTCTTACGTTAAGCTGATTATTCCGTATTGGGCTGCTAACAAAAGAAAAGTATCATCTTCCTAAAATATTTATATACACTACATTTTTATTTTGCTTTTTGCTTATATCATTGTTTTCTTAATCATTTTGAATTTTACTTTTTAAAAAGGAACATAATTTTTCATTAATTATTATTGATAAAAAAATTTAATAGGAAAAAACTTAGAAAGCTATTTAATCCCTTAATCTACTCTATGTCCTGCCAGAATAAAATACTTTTTTTATTTTGTATGTAAAAATTAGAAGTATTAACAAAAAATTTTAAAAAACTCAAACTTTTATTGCACTTTAAAAAAATTTTTATCGAGAAAACTTGGCTTAGAACCCATGAAAAAATTCAAATTTTGAGTTTGGAAATTATGAATCTGTTTACCAACCACGTCTTAACTACGCTGGTGGTGGCGTAAGTATTTTTGGCGATAAATCAATTTAATTTATTTTAACTAATTTAACTAATTTTACGTCATAATCTCAATGTTGATAAAATAGATTGTGAGTTACTGTGCATAAAAATAATAAACAAAGCCACCTAAAATAGTGTAATTTAGGTAGTAGCAACCTGGGGGCAGCAGGGCATGTGCACTCCTCCACCAAGTAATTTTTCAAATAAATAATTTTAATAAAGTTGACTAAAAAAATGACAAAAAAAAAGTTCTTTAAACTTTTTTGGGGGCCCTTAATCCTTATCTTAAAAACACTCCCCCTCCCCCTCTTTTCCAATTTAGTTTTTGACTCTTTGGGCCTTTAATTAAACTATGTATATTTAAATTTTATATATTATCTATAGAAAATTTTAAACTTATCTAGCAGTTTTCAACCATATTCAGTAAAACATGAAAATATGTTTACTTATTTGGTAATCTTAACTTAAATTTGCTTAATTATTCTTTAAATATAAATGTTCAATACTTTTTAGATAATCTTATCTGATATTATCTAATACCAACATTAAATAAATCAACAAGAATATCTTAGAACTCATCATTAATACTTAATGATATGATAATACAAGCCTACAATGCACATTGATAAAAAAAATGAAAAAGAAAAACACATTATATGTGGTGTGTCCCAAGGTTAAATCTTAGTCCGATTATTTTTTACGAGACAAGTTTGTATGCTAAAATTTTACTTGAGCTTCCGTAATAAAACCGATTTCCAACGGAAATTTTCTTGTTTCAAAATTTATTTCAAAATAAGGAAAGTTTCCATTAAATTTTTTAAATGGGTATTTTTCGTATTAATAATGAAATATAATTCCGTTAAAGTATGGTAACTTTTAACAATGTAGAAGATGTGCATAATGAATTTGTTTGATAAAGAGGTAGATTGTTATATTTTGAATGGTATTGGAGCTTTTAGTCACGGTCATTTTGGTAATATTATTAATATACTTGTTTACCCATTATGCTTAGAAGTAATAGTAAGTTTTGTTTTTTATTTAAGTGTTGCAATCAAATAACACTGATGAAATTGATGAAAAGAATCTAAGAATAAATACGCTTTTAATCTAGTTTAAATTAAGCGTCTATCATTGTAGGTATGTTACATGAAATTTTTAAACTCATCAAATTTTAGGTTGTTATATATCATTTAAAAGAGCTTCATTTCAATATTCCAGAAGTGAAAAAATTTTCAAAATCGAACCACCCTACAAAAAGTTATGACGTTTTAAGTACCGATTTTTTGATATTTGGATTGGTTAAAGAAACTGTGGTCAAAATAAAGTTTTTATTAACTAAAACTATTATAACTTAATCAATTCTTATCCAAAAGTTTATATCTTGGTTTCAAAAGATAGATACAAGAGTTATCTACAAATTTATAAAGGTTTCTAGATTACGGGCATATCCGGGGGCAAAAGGGGGCACAAAACCACCATCTATACCGGCAATTAAGACTGACAATATTTATAAAAAAGTGTTATTTTTTTCCAATAGTCAAAAAATAATGACAACATTAGGAAAACATCAACTCACTGGAAACATCAACTCAATGAAAACATCAACTACAATGTCAGCAACTAGCTGGAACTTTTTCATACAATAATCAACAGCTTCAGAATCATTTTTTTTTTCTAGTCCAATAAGAAATAGTAATAGCCTTTCTGTATTTTTTTCAAGTTTTTCTATTCTGCTATTGTGCAAGACTGTCATTGCTGTATCGGAATCATATCATTCATAATTATTATTGATATAGTATGTATTAAATATATATTATATTATAGTATATATTTAATATATACTATAATATAGTATATATTAAATATAAAATATACTAGAAATATAATATACTAGAAATAGTATATTAAATTTAATATACTGTAAATATATTATATATGTCTATATATTTTTTAACAAATATTAGTATATTACTAATATATGATATATTCTAAATACATACAAAAGCAATATATTATATTATTATATGATATAAAGCTTTTTAAAAATGTAATAATGTGATTAGACTGAGCAAAAAACATGTATTATTGATTTAATATATAAAAAATGTTATTTTTACATTGATACTTTAAAAATTTAATATTAGTACTTATATCACAAAATCATTGTATAGAAAAATCACATAAATTTTTTAATAACAATTAATATTGGCTTATAAAAACGAATATTTAATAACCTTCAGTACCCCCCACCTCCCCCAAACAGAAGTCGGAAAAACAAAATTTAGGTACCAAAAGTGAGGGTAAAAAAAGGCTATCTGCTAGTTAAAATAAATTCTTGAAATTTGGCATGTGCATAGAAAATTTATAAACTTAAAAAAAGAATAGGATAGAAAAAAAAAAGATAATATCTTCAATATTTACTTAGCGCAAAAAGTACAACACACTTTTTGATATCATTAAATAACACTTTAACTTTCGTCAATATAATAAAAAAAAATCTTTAAAAAAGTTCAACTATTCTACTTTTAAAAAACCTCTAAGTTAATATAAATTTCTAAAAAAGTATGCTGCAAAACACCATCCTACCATACTGCCTAAACGCCAAGTTCTAAAAACGTGGAACAGTTTTTTAGCACAAAAATCGGTTCCGTTAAACACGGGATTTGACATACCTAATCATTGTTGTCAATTTATCATGAAGTTTAATTAAATTTTCAGAGAGTGGTCCAAGGTACAGCAATTAAACGAAAGCTTACTAATAATTTACTATACCCTAGTACTAATAATTTTTATACCCAACTGACAAATCAGTTTTTCAGTTGACTATTTGTGGCAGCCACCAAATAAGGCTAGATGATGTCTAGCCAGTATCACATTTTGGAAAATTATTTACTGGCAACTTAAAGTAGACGCCACTAATTGTCCTAAAAGTAACCATTGAGCAAAATTAAAATGCATATATAGATCCGCTGCAAATCCACTGCAAAAGTGTTTGCTGGAGGTATATTTAAAATAAGTTATTATTCTATTATGAAGATTAGGTAAAAATGATTTTATGATGTCAAACAAACTGTTAGACTTGGGCTCTGCAATTTTTTTTATTTATCAAGGCCTGTTTTTTTTTATGACTATTAAACTTGGTGAGTTTGTACATTGTCTTTTATAAATCTTTCAAATTTATATTACAATTTATAGCAATTTACATTTTTTTAGAATAATATGAAGTATATTATTTGATTAAATTTCGAACTTTGCTTTGTTTTTTAGTTAGAATGGATGCAGTCCTAGAAAATGCAAATTTTCAAATTAAGTTGTCTAAACTACTTGATCAAGATTGGTTTGAGATTGGTACTTTCTTAAATGTTGAACAGAATAAATTAGTAGGAATTAGAGATGATTGTATAGTTTTTCGAAAACAAGAAAACAAAGCACATGAAATGATACAAGAATGGTTCAAAATTGATGAAAATCCGTCGTTTGAAAAGTTAAAACTTGCCATAAAATTTATTCCAAATTTTAAATTATTGAAAAAGATGGAGGATCTTGCAAGTACACATTTTTTTATTATTATTACTTGCATTAAATAAATTTTACAGATTGTTGTTTGTCATTCTCATTATATGTTTATTTTTTTCTTGTTGTTTTAACTTCCTCATCAAATTCTCTGCTTTCAGAAAAATTTGATTATGATTATGATGATGATGATGATGATGATGATGATGATGATGATGATGATGATGATGATGATGATGATGATGATGATGATGATGATGATGATGATGATGATGATGATGATGATGATGATGATGATGATGATGATGATGATGATGATGATGATGATGATGATGATGATGATGATGATGATGATGATGATGTTGTTTTTAAACATTTCATTATTTTAGATTTTTGTAAAATGACTATTAAGTTGAAAAACTATTTCTGTATGTTTTGTTAGAAATGTTTTTAAATGAGTCTTTAAAAACACCAAGTAACACTATCAAAATAAAAAATTCATTAAGCACTGGTAAATATATAATGTGTTCTATAATAACATGTTGATGATGTGCAGGTATTTTTTGGTTATTAATTTAGCTCTCATCAATTCTCATCAAATTCTCTGCTTACAGAAAATTTTGATGATGATGTTGATGATGATGACAATAATGATTACAGAAATACTGTTCCTTAAAATTTAATCATAAATTTCAGTATAAATATAGAAGACAAAATTTTGAATTAACTAATCTGCTCACAAAAGAAAAAGTTAATTAGAGGCATGTGATCGCACTCCAATCTTGACCATGTATATAATAGTTTTTTATTTTAAGTTTGACCACGGCATTTTAGATGATTAAAAAAGCCCTGGAAAAAACTGACAAAGGAAAAAAAAATTTAAACAGGCTAAACTATATAAAAAATAAAGAAATCTTGACAAAAAATAAATTAAAAAAAAATAATAATAACTATTGCTCTAAAAAAAACAATCAATATAAATCTAAAATACTAAAACTCTAATATTAAAAATAATTTTCTATCAGAAAATTATTTTTATTTATGTTTTGCAACTACGTTGAATTTGAACTCATTGCTGGTTTAACAGGTTTTTAACTGATTTTGTTTATACAGGAAAATATCAATTAGGTCTTTTTTTTTTTTGTTAATGCGTAAATAAATATAATTATATGATTATTTTTTATTTATATATTTTTATATATCAATTAAATAAAGAATACATAAACAAATAAAAATAATAACAACATAAATAATTTTAATTAAACATTAAAAAAAATAAAAATATTTTTTTTAAATGCTTCTAATATAGTTATTACCCTTTTAAAACAAAACTAATATAGTTATTACCCTTTTAAAAAAATCTTTTCTAATGTTTTTATAATAACAGGCGAACTCTTTTAAAAAAAAAAAATCTAATTATCGTTTAATATAAAACTTTTTTTTAATCGTCAAAAAGTGTTTATAAAAAAAGTTTATTGAAACGCAATAGTTGTCATTGTTTATTATATTAAGAATACATATTGTTTTGAAAATATCATTAAAAAAATACTCTTGAAATAAAAGTTTTTTTTTAATAATATTTTCTTTCTCTTTAATTATATTAAATAATTTGAACTAACAACAATACTCTTTTTAACAATATCTTTCGATAGTTTAAATAAATGTTTTTTATAGTAAACAATCTTTAGAAGATATTTCTCGCTTTATTACCATATACTTTATTTAGCGCATTTTCGAAACGTTTTCAAAATTTTAGCCGTAGTTAAGTAGTTGCAAAAAATTATAAATGTGTAGTCAGGAATAGAGTGAGATTGCCCACCTTTTATGTCCACAACTGATTACGATGTTAATTTTTTAATAAATTGTTTTATTTTAATATTATTTTTATACTTTGAGTTTTCAAATAGTGTTATACCAATTAAAAATATATTTCTGTTTATTTAACCAGGTGGGTTTACTACAATGCCTTCAGTTTTACCAGCAGATGCTTTTAATACAGGTAATTCTTAAATAAATAGTGGTAAATAAAGAAAACAAACAATGAAAAGCAATCAATGGTAAATAAAGAAAACAAACAATGAAAATAATAATAATAAGAATTATCATCAATACGTTGAAAAACATGATCGAAATGATGATGATTGCAATGATTATGATGATTACATTGATTATTGTATTAGTTTAAATATTTAATGTAAAACTAAATAATAAAACATTTATATGTAATTGCATTTAAATATAAGTTTAAAATTGAACTTATAATTAAACTTATCTATATTTTAACTTATCTTATTTGAATTTATCAAGTTTTTTGTCAAATAATCAAGTTTTAAGATCTCTAAATATTTTATATTTAGAGATCTTAAAAGTATATATGGTATGGTTATTCTTTCAAAAACTAAAATAACAAATACATGTTTCTATGTACCGTTAAATAATCTCATACGGAAAATGTTTTTCATCGGTTTAATAAAAATGAATAGGAAATGGAGTATTTGCATTAAATACTAACTAATATTTTTTTCAATTTTTTTTCTTTACTTTTCTATTAAAAAGTTGACAATCAAAATATCTTCAAGTGTTTTTAACAAATTGATAATACTGGAAAATATAGGAAAAATTAATAAAAACATATTGTGGCATTGTTAATCTTTAATAGCTATCAATTTATTTTATTTGGAAAAGCCTACTCCACTTATTCACTCCACTTATTCTTGACCACTTGAGTAAGTAGTCAAGAAATGATTTGTTACATAAAAAAGTTTTTATAAATTAATGATTTTTTTGGATTGGCTCCATATCTAAACGTAATTTGAAAGTTTTTTGTTTGTTATGAGGTCTTTTATATATAGTTAAGAGACTTCCAATTCACAAAAATCTTCCAAATTTTCTGCCAATAGACGTAATTTTAATTTATCTAAATTTGCTGAACATTCAATATACTCATATATTTAATACAATTTGTACCAATCACATTTCAATGTGCTTTGTTTGTATAAAAAGTATGATAAAAATTATGTTATATTAGTTATTTCAGTGATTATTTATTTTTGTATTATATAATTATGTTTATTTGTTTGTATGTATGCACATGTTTAGCTTATTTGGGTATGGCGTTTACTTCATGAACAGAATGGTCGTGGTTCGAAATCGACCTCTTAAAGTTTTTAGTTTTATTATACACACACATAGCCAAATGTTAAAAAGAAACATGTCCAGGAAAAGAAAGGTAATATGCAGTAGTGATATAGTGGTAAAGCGAGAGCTTCAAAGCGAGAGGTTTGGAGTTCGATCCTCATCACATCCCTGGTAGTACCGTGCTCAACTTGTTTTTCTGCGCAGTGGTCTTGTTCGTCATGGTTCGTGTTTCGGAGCTATAGAGTTGAGAGAGGGTTATAACCACTATTAAGTAGCGTCCTCGTCTATAGTGGCCTTCTTAACCTTGGGGAGGTGAATTAACAAAACAAAAAAATTAAATAATTAAGGCTTTGTGAAAAATTTGTAGACGGCATGACCATCTTGACCGATCCTCGTAGCCGTCTTGACAAATTCTTGTGGCCAATTGAAGCTTAAAAACTATGTATATATGTGTGTGCGCCTTACTTAGAAAATACACTAAAAGGCTTAAATAGTATGAGAAATCTGATGTTATGAGATGTGTATCATTTAAAAACACACAACAAATTTTTTTTTTTATATAGAAATAAGATAAATCTTTACAAAGCAAACATAAGACCAGCGGTATTTAAAAGAAAAGCAAATGAATTTGGACAGGTTAAGGAATCAAACCACGGATATTCCCCAAGCTACAATTGTGTATATTTTGAAATAAATAAATTTAATTATTTAATACAAAAAGTTATACATAAAAGTATACGCGTGCATTATTTTCTTATAGACGTTTTCTTATAGGGACAATAACATCAACAAGCTTTTTTTTCCATAAACTGTTTTTACAATAGTTTTGACAATAATAATAGCAATAATATAATGAAATAATATAAGATAATAAAAAATTAATACAAATTATAGTAATAGTAATAATAAGTATGTTTACATTAATTACAATGAAAAAATACAAATAATAACTAATATTACAATGGTAGATAAAGGCATAAAATTATTTATAATAATAAGTTAATGATTTATTTAGGATGGTGTCACTCATTCAGAAATCTGATATTATTGCTTATATTATGATTTTTAAACATTATATAAGCAATATTAATCAAGGACACACACTGAAACACATGGACCGCAAACATATGACCAAAGCACAAAGAACATACACTAAAACAAACATATAGAAATCATAATTTGCAGTTTTCAATAAGAAAAAAAGAAAAGAATAAACAAAAAGTAATAATTGTAGTAATGACGAAAAGAAAATTAAATGAATATTTTTAAATTGTAAAGATAGTATGTCTAAAAGTTAGAATAAAATGTTTTTCGGAATTTTTTTAAATTTATATTGTTTAAGATAGAGTAAAGGTATTTTTAAATATAGTTTATTAGACTCATTCAAAATGCAAGCAAGGCTCCTGTTCCATTCACAGACCCACTGATAAGCAATAGAATGTTTACCATACTTAAGGGTTTTAAAAGATAGTACATTAAGTTTTCCATTGTGTATATTTCTAGTAGAATAGGAATGTATTAGTCTACTTTTTGTGAGCAAGTTTGTGATAGAAAATGATAAGTTTTTATTAAAGAGAATAATGCATAGTAAATATTCTTAAGTGTAACTTTATCGACATAATGACGAATTATCGAAAGCATACCATTAGCTCAAGATTTTTGCTTAGTTCATTAATGTGAAAGTTTCATGAAAGATTGCAATCAATTAATGCATCAAGATATTTAATAACTCTCGAAGGATATAGCCGTTTATTATTAATCTTGATTTTTATTTCAATATTTTTAAAGAAATAATTTTTTCTCTAAGATGGAAAAAAAAATTAGTGCAGTTTTTTTGTTGTTAATACCATTTGTCGATGTGCAAACGATTTGTATCGTCAGCAAACAGATAAACTAAGGAAAAGTGAGCAGAGTTGATTCGGTCGTTAACGTAGATTAAAAATAAATAAGGACCTTGAACAAAATCTTGAGGAACACCACACAAATCTGGTTTATTACTAGAATTAAAACCATTAATACTTACAAATTGTTTTCGATCTGAAAGTAAAGTTCAAAACCAGTAAATTTACATTACCGTGAATTCCATAATTTTTCAATTTAGAAATCAAAATACTATGGTCAACAGTATCGAAAGCTTTTTGTAAATCTATAAGAACGCCACAAACGAAATGACAAGTAACAAGAGCTTTCCTAATTTTTTCATTGTACTTATTAATGCATGGCAAGTAGAATGTTTTGATCGGAAACCAAATTGAAAATCATTTAAACAATTGAATGTGTTTTGAAAAGAGTACACTCTAGAATACATAAGTTTCTCAAGAAGCTTACTAATGTTAGATGAAAGAGAAATAGATCTGTAGTTAGTGCATAAATCTTTTGAGTGATTTTTAAATATTAGAATAACACAAGATAAATTCAAAATAACAGGAAATGTTCTATTTATAAATAAGGCATTAATTAGTTTAGAAAGAATATTTGAAAATTCGTAGTTAAAATCTATAGAAATATTTGAGGGAATGCTGTTTGGACCTAATGATTTTTTTGAATTCAATTTAGATATAAGAGATGAAATTTCTGGAATACTTGTTGGAGATAATAATAAACTATGTAAATTTGGATGTTTAGATAAAAACATCCAAAATTAGACTTTTGATAGTTAACGTAAAACAAATGATTATCGGATTAGAGTTTATGAGCAACATTTGTAAAAAAAGTGTTAGATGATTCAGAGATTAGAGTTAAATCAGAATATATAAATATATATATATATATATATATATATATATATATATATATATATATATATATATATATATATATATATATATATATATATATATATATATATATATATATATATATATATATATATATATATATATATATATATATTATTCATTTTCTCGCAAACAGTTGGGAGATGATTTGTTAAAAAAATTTTTATTACATTAATTAGAATGTTAATGCCTTTCCAAAGTTTGGGAAGATTTTTTACATTTTCTGAGAAAAATTTTTTTAAATGGATTTTTTTACTAAGTTTAATAAATGTAGTTATCATATATTTATATATTTTAAATATACTTGTAAATTTTTTTATTAATAAGATTTTTAGATCTAAACATTTTTTGTTGGAGAAGATTGTGCATTTAATAGATTTTATAATTCCTTTTGTAATCCATGGTTTGAATCGATGTTTGAAGTTTTTGATACTTGTTTTTTCAAGGTGATATAAAATCAATGTTGTTTCAGTAATAAACATTTGGAAACATGTATTAGTATCATTGGAATTTATAACGTCGTCCCAATCAATTTTTGATGAATCAGATTTCAATAAAGTTTTCTTTATTAAAGTTTTTAAAACTCCTGCTATATAAATTGTGTCTGCGTGGTATAAATAGTTTATTGAAATACAAAATTGAGGTAAGTGAGTGATCAGAAACAGAAGTTGTGAAATTTTCTGAAACAATTTCATTAGCTATTAAACTAGAGAAAATATTATCAATAATTGTAGTAGATCAGTACTTCTAGTTGACATAATAATAAAAGGACAAATATTATAAAAAGAAATAAGTTTAAAAAATCAAATGTCACAATGTCATTATTTGATTGCATCAGATCAATATTGTAATCACCAAGTAAGAAAAAAGATTTGTTTTCACCAGATATTTTTTGATGTAAGATAGACGTGATATTATTAAAGTGTTAATATCCACGCAAGGGTGTCTATAAATGCAACCAACAATAATATCAGACTTTTAAAAAAAAATAGCTTCAACAAATGTGGGTTCTAAAAATTTAGGTGTGTAAATCATTAAATCATCTCTTCGTGTGTAAATTAGTTTTTTTGATAAATATAATAATGTACCACCACGAGAAGATTCCATTGGTGTGTGCTCAATGTTGTAATTATTAATAAGAATCGGATGAATTGAGGGTATTCCTTTTTTTAACTTTGATTCAGTTATATCAATAATGGAAAAATCAAAATTAATTAATGATAGTATTATGTTTAAATCCTTTACAATATATTTACAAATAATATTTACAAACCATGTCTAATGAAGAACAAATTTCTTCCTTAGAATCTAAAACACGAGATGAAACATAATTATTAGTTTGATTAGAGACTTTATTTAAATGAAATGACGGGAAAAGGTTTAGATTCATAGAATCATCAGTTTTTAGGATTTTATCAGAAGAAAATAGCAATTTAAATTCATTTTCTTGTGCATCTGTGAATGGTAAGACACTTTTAATACAGTTTACACAATTCCGCAACAAGCAACTTAAATGTAGTAAACTGTACTTAGTATCAATAAACCTGTCATATTTTGTATGAGTCCAAAATAAACAAATTAAACAAATATTACATTGAGGTGAGTGCAACTTCGACTAATTATTTTTTACACAAATGTCAGTTTAAAGCCATAGTGGAACCGCAATATTGGAAAGAATGTTAGAAACAATTAGTAGGAAGTTAATAGCTATGTTATTATTAATTGTTAAAATTAAATAATGCGTATGAATAGATTATTAGAAGCAACCAATTTCAGCATTGATAAAACTAGAAATTATAATAGATAATAATAATAATGGTAGTTAAACAATAATGCAACAGCCAAATAAAATAAAAAAAATTTACAAACATTAAACTATAAAAAAAACAAAAATATTGAAGAAAGTTATATAATCAAACTAAATGAGTAATAAAAGCTAATCAAAGTAAAGAGAAATGTAAATATAATAACAATAATAATATTAATAAGCATTTAATATTAAAACAAAAAATCTCATTATAAATTGTAGTAATATTAAAAAAAATATTAGTGTAATATCTAATATATGATAAAAAATAGATACAACAATAAGAAATGTAAAAACTATAAAAATTATCTTCTCTTCTAATAAACTGATCTTTTCTTCTTATCTTCTTATTAACTTATCAACTTATCTCTTCTTTTTTTTTTCTTTCTAATTTCTTTTTCTTTTTTTGTTAAGTTAAATCGACGTTTTTTTAAATGTTGATTTTGAATGTTTATTTGTTTATTTGTTTATTTGTTTCTTTTTTTAAGTTTTTTTTTTTTTTTTTTTAATTTTCTTTTCTTTTGATATTTTTGAGTTCTTTATTTGAATTTATATGATAATTAAATCAGTTTTTAATTTTCTTTCATTTTTTCCTTTTTTTCATCGGTTAAAAAAACACAACTGCCATCTGCAATGACCTTGCAAAGAATATATACTTTTTACATTAAAATTATACTAATATATTTTACAAGCAGATAATAGTTTATATTTTTGCTTTCCTCTTTAAAAAAACAACAAATAAAATATAGGAAAATCATTCTTTTTAATGTCAGCTTAAAACTCTTTTTTTTTTTTTTTTTTTTTTTCTTTGGCTTATTAAATTTTGTTGCTGAATTAATTTAATTAACACTAACTCTAAAGAAACAAGTATAAAAACAGTGCACAAATTATTTAAACTATGGTTTTTTTTTTCTTTTTAAGTTTATTTTAATTTCCTATTTTGCTTGTTTTGCTTTCTTTGTTTTTCCGCAACATTTTCCTGCAACGCCTAATATAATAAAACTTGCAAACAGCCATTACCAAGTTAAAAAATTAAAATACTAATGCATGGATTTACAAGACACAACTTTTTTGGGGAAGGCTTGTAATTGATAGTCATTTAAAGCTAATAAAAAATATAAATTATTCATAATTTTTACATTTTTCGGGAAATTAAGTACAGTAATGGGCTTTTTTTCATAAGGGCCTACATATAATATATATGTATATATATATATATATATATATATATATATATATATATATATATATATATATATATATATATATATATATATATATATATATATATATATTTTAACAGACGTAACAAACAAACAATGTAAGAATAAATTACTACACAATATACAAATGCTCAAAAAACCTTAAAAGTTTACTTTTTTTTTTTTGCGCATTTCAAGTTATATTATTATATCAAGCTATATATATTAAATTGGCATAGCATTATACACTTATATATTTCTTTTATCAAAATTAAAATGATAATTTTCTTATAAGACTAGTTCTTGTATATAATAAGTATATCACAGTAGTGAGGAAGTTCAACATGACAAATAAACATTGCTATTCAGTACACCAAGATTTTAAATTAACTTAGCTCATTTAATTTTTATGAAAATATAAATTAAAGTTGGTGTTTATACATGTATTTGCTCTTATAATGATCATATGCCTTAAATATACTAGAATTAGGAGGTGAGTCCCAGCCCTGTTCAAATATGGAGTTTATTACAACCCCTACCCCAGCTAAACACTAATTCTAGCAGGGATTATTAGCCAGGGCTAGGCTTTTTCAAGTTACAGTCAGTTTTTTTGCAAATTATGATGGCGAGTCCGGTATTTGACACAGTTTTTTGATTCAGCTTAGTAAAGTTCCGTTTTTAGTACTTTTTTTTTGTTTTAGAAGCCAAGACTTTTTTTCTTATAACCTTTTTTTTTAGAAGCCATTCTGTACTTTTAGAGGATTCACCTTACTTCATTTTATTCGTAGAATCACCTCTGTATATATATATTTATATATATATACATATATTCACCTATATTTATTTATAAACATGAATTTAAATTGAATACGAAATATCTATTTCATTTATAGGGTTTGTTAAGATTTAGGAAGATATAGCCATAATCCCTGGCTTGGTTATATTTTATAAACCTGAACCTGGCCCCGGTCAAATACCCCTGGTTGTTTGCAAACTAGAATTAAAAAAAAACTATTCCAAAATTATGCCAAAAAAAGCAGCTAAAAATTGCAAAAAAATGTATTTTTAGTAGTGCTGATGAACAAAACAGTACGGCCAGCTGGTCTTTTACAAATCGATTAAGAATGTTGATAAATGTATTTGATTCAGATATTGCCAATGTTACTTTTTCTGCACTGTTCTGATTTGCACTATACTGAGTTTTTCTTGTATCACTATGCATCTATTTACATTTTAAGTGTAAGTGTACGTTTTTACGACAGTCTTGAATGATTTCCATATAAATCTGACGTAATGGAATTTTTGCAGTTGCAGTCTTCAAATTTTACAAATCGATTCAGAATGTTGATAAATGTATTTGATTCAGATATTGCCAATGTTGCTTTTTCTGCACTGTTGTGATTTGCACTATACTGAGTTTATCTTGTATCACTATGCATCTATTTACATTTTAAGTGTATGTGTACGTTTTCACGACAGTCTTGAATGATTTCCCTATAAATCTGACGTAGTGGAATTTTTGCAGATGCAGCTTTCAGTGTCATTTTTTCCGTTGCATTTGGTCAAATTTTTTGTTTTGGAGTGGCCTTGCATTGTCTTAAGTAAATTACTTCCTCCGTGTATTTTTGAAGTTCCAACACAATTTATAGTTTTTGCACTTTAAATAAATGTATTGTTTGTGATTCCTGTTTTTTACATGGAAATTATTCCCTGCTATGTAGAGGAATAAATTTCTTTTTTTACCTTCAACTTTTTGATACCTCGTTCTGCTGTTATCGTTGCATTGACTACATGATGTTTTTGAAAATAAAAAATGTTATTTTTCAATTTGATATTTAAGTTGTTTACGAATTTCTATCAAAAATTTGATTGATGTTTTTACGGTTCTAAAATCGTTTTTGACTTTTGGTTTTAGTTTTTACTACTAAAAACTTTTGATATTTGTTAACCAATATCGAAAGTTTGCATAAAAATTAAAATCTAATTTTTTAAGTAAACTTTTTTAAAGTTATCTAAATTTGTTTTATTTAAAGTTTTAAATTAAAGTTTAAAACTTTTTTAAAAAACAAGATTTTCACTTTATTAAAGTAGAAGGCTTCTTATTACCTGCATTTTTTGGGTCTGCAAGCTTTTTAAAGAGAATCATCTTCACCTGAAATCTCCTATAAAACATCTCAATGTGTTGCAAAGGCCTCCTTCCTAGTAACAATGTTCATTATTGATTTCTTGCGTCATCTTTTTAAATATTGTTGTTGAGAATAAATATATAGCTTTATAGATGTTGTTGTTGAGAATCAATTATATCTTCCCTTTATAGAGGTAGTATTGATCTAAAAAGTTAGCTTCACCATTGCTAAAGCCAACTTTTAATTTTAATTAATTTTTAATGAGTTTTAATTAGGAACTTTATTGAAAATAACAATTTCATGTTTAAGTAAGAGTTTTATCAGACTTAATTATAAATTTAAAAATTTTGACAAATACAACAACTTTAACTCTAAATAAGAATTTTATTTAAAGTAGCTTTATTTTTGATATACTACCAATAAAATTCCAGTTCCTAATAATGAATTTAATTTATATTATTCACTAGAATTTTTATGTTGAGAAGTTTTGAGAATATTATACTTTATTACATATTAAAGATAAAATTTTTAATTATTTTATTTATTAGGTATTAGTTTTATTTTTAGATATTAATTTTTTTATTTCATTAATTTTATTATATTTTGTATAATTTCGTACACAAACAGGGTTTGTGTACTGGTTGGAACACTTTGAGTCGTAATAGCCTGAGAGAAGTAAGGAAGATTTAACTAGTAAGATTAAATGTTAGTATCAGATTTTTAAAATTAGACAGATGTCAAATAAAAAAATAAAGCTTACATAGAAGAAGTAGGTACACATATTACTTTTTATTGTACATCTGTCTACAACTGTCTAATTATGGTCTTTCTAGAGGAAAATCCCACGAGTATAGTATATAATTTATTATATGCAAGAACTACTGTTGCTAAAGTTCTCAATTTGATTAATATTAGATTTGCGTCTAATTGTTTTATTTAATAGATATTGCTTTTGAAAACTTTTCAAAAGCAAGTAAAAAATTTAGATAAAGTTGTTTGACTTTAGCTGCCTTTATAAAGAACTTTATTTAAAATGAAACCATGAAATGTATTTCAAAAAAAAAAGTTTTTAATAATTTTAATCGATTTTAAATCAAAAGTAGTTTTAGAAATTTTTGAGAATAAATTAAGGAGTTAGTTTGAAGTATTGATTTAAAGCTTGAGTAAAAACTTTTTCAGACTTAAAAACAAATGAAAGCTTAACCCCAAGTAACTTCAATTTAAAATCAATAAAAATGAAATTAAAAATAATTATTTAGGTAATTACATTTATAAAAAATGTCAAGTAAAAAATTATAACTATTTTACGTATTTTATAGTAATAATGATCGTCATTGTCATGAACATGAACATTAGCTAAGTCATGATGATGACTTTACTAAAAATTATTTTGTTTTATTTAGATTTGTCAAGGGTGTCTGCTGAACTAAAAAAATTTTATCTTAAAAATTATGTGAAAATTAATGAACTTCAACCACTATTAAAAGCCCCTGAAACTGTTGATCTAATGCATAAGTTTATTGATCTATGCATTGTTGATGCAGCAAAAACCCAAATGGATGCTGTTTTTAGTGTTGAACGAAAGGAGTTTCTTGAAAAACAAGTGCGTTATACTTCAATTCCATATAGTGAAGTATTTATGAATGAAAAATCGGTAATATTAATATCTGGAATAGCTGGTATTGGGAAAACATGGTTGCTTAGAAAATGTTTGCTTGATTGGTCAAATTATATAATTTGGAAAAATGTTGAACTTGTTTTTTATTTGGAATGCAGGAGGATTAATCAATATACAAATATTTCTAATATTATTGATTTACTAAGTGTTTTATACAAAGATATTATAAATAACTTTAATATTAGTATTCACAATGCACTGTTCCTAATTGATGGATTAGATGAGTTTAAATATTTCAATGAGTTATCAAATTCAAGATTGGAGTGTAAATATCCAATAGTTAAAGTTTTAACTGAAATTCAAAGTTACAAACATGTAGTTGCTGGTAGAGTTTATGCAATCGATCAATACCAAAGTATATATACAGAGCATAGTGATGAGCTAACTATTCAAATAATGGGATTTAACAAAATCGGAATCGATAATTATGTAGAAAATCATGTTATGGAAGAAAAAAAAGAAGTTGTAAAAGCAACATTAAAAGAATCTCCAATTGCAAAAGCCATGGCATCTGTTCCATTTTATTTGTCTTCCATGTGTAAAATTATGAGTTATTTAGATAAAACAAATACAAATTCATTCATAACAATGACAGATTTGTATGCAAATATTTTTTTATACTTTTTGCGAAAACACATCATCAAAAACAATGAAATGATTTATCAGATAATGAAAAAGAATTCAAACAAAATATATATTTTAAATATTTGTAAGATTGCTTATCAATTGTTTGTTGAAAATAAAATAATTTTTTCCAAAGAAGAAATTGAAACTTTTATTGACTACTTTGATAAAAATGAAGGTAATTTTTTTGGATTTATAGAAAAGTTTGAAACAGATCTGGATTGTTATTATCAGTTCGCACATTTGACAATAATGGAGTTTTGTGCATCTGTTTATGCATATAATTGTTTAAGTTGTGATGAAATTTTGGCCAATGATAAGCTAAAGTGTTGTTTATCGATGATTTGTGGATTAGCTAACAAAAGCCAAAATAGCTTATTAAAGTTTCTTGTTAAACTGAATCCTTCAAACAAACCCAATGAAAAATCTATCCTTTTGTATTCTGTTTTAAGTAAGTTTTTTGAGTTGTTTTCGATAATCATATTGGTGTTCAATAAAATAAAAAATATATAATTTTTTACTTGATTTCTATTAAAAAAGGAATTAAAAAAATAGCATGTTTTTAGGAAAAAAATATTTTTTTTGTTAAACTTAGATTTTTTATTGTTTTATAAAACACAAATTAGTTTTTCTTAGACAAAGTATATTTTGTATTATCATAAATAGAATGTTATAAAAAAGACTGAATAGTCTTTTTTTTTAATGCTTTGTTTTTGAAATTATGAACATAAGTATTTTATAAAAATCTTGAGATCACTTTCCTATGGTTTTTAATAATAAAGTTGAATTCCTTTCTTTGCTTGAAATTACTTTTTTAACGTCTTCAACAAGAAATTGAGTTTTTTTTTTCCTCATACTATGATAAAAAATATATTACAGTGTGCCTACCTTTTAAAAACTCTTAAGGAGCAAAAATTATTCTAATTTAGGAATTGGTATAATTACATTTACAAGGAATAGTTTGGAAACTTCAATTTTTTATGTGACGATGCAATTTTTTTATGAACAAAAAGTAAAGTTTTATTAAATGGGGTGTCTTATTAAGTATGGGTTGGGTTAGAAAATTTCCAAAAAATAATAATTGTCGCTTCCTGTGTATTACAAATGCAAGTGTATAGCTTAAGATGTATACGTGTTATGTGTATGTCAAATAAGAAACTTTTTTTACATTATCAATTTCTTTCATGTGTGTGGAACATTGAATACGAATATTAAAATACTTTCAAAAAACGTTACTAGTAATCTGATTGAGAAAAAATAATGATAAAGTTAAAAAAGTGGCTTAATTCATTTTCAGTGTTTTTTATCTCTTTTTCTCAGTTTTTATCTCGTGTCTATCAACTCTTAAGAGTGGTTTTAAATATTTTTGTCTAAAAATAACTCTAAAAATAAAGCTGAAAACCATTAAAAAGAGCAATAGGTTTTGGTTGTGTCAACACACAATAAAACTACAATTTTTGTCAACACTAAATAAAATGCGTTAGATGATTTAAGTTATTGGGGTGGGGGAATGTTATATTAACGCAAATGTTGATAAATTAAAACAAAAAAAAAGAGAGCAACAGATACAGCATTCTTTTGATTTTGTTTGATAAAAAAACGTCTTTGTTGAATTCACTTTTCAAAGAAATTAAATCAAACATGATTATTTTGAAACAGTAGAAAGCTTTCATTTTGACTTGTTCATATCCTTATGAAATCTTTTATCACATTAAGATATTTACAGATTATTTTTAAAAAATACAAAGGCAATATCTTAAATGTAAATAAAGCAAGCTAAAATTAGCTTTAATTTTATTTATATTTAATCTTGATGTATAATAATTGTAATATTTTGTCGGCAAAGGATTTTATGATATTTTAATAATAAAAAATTCAAGCATTGTAAAGAACTTGTATTTATGTAGGTGTATGCTTATATTAAATAGGGATATTTTACAAAAACTTAATCAGTGATAGGAAACAAAAATAACCCCAAAAAGTTTGCAGCCCCGACCCCAAATGTGATGGCAAATAGTTTATTTTCCTTTAATCTATAACTAACGAAATATTAAATTTAAATTCATTGACTCGGGAATTTAGGGTATTTTAGTAGCCAACTTACATTTTGTTTATTTTAAATGGTTTGCATTTCTTAAGCTAAGAGGTGATTGACCATTATGAAAATGGTTTCAACCACCTCTGTAGCTTATTTAGCACCAAAGATATAAATTTTTATAATAATATATAAACAAATATATTCCTTAAGTATCGCGTTAAATTTTCGGCTCCTCTCTCACTTTATATATATATATATATATATATATATATATATATATATATATATATATATATATATATATATATATATACACACACATAGTAAATAAAAAACCCTCTTATATTTTTAAAAAACATAACGGTAGTTTTCCTCTCACATTACGGTTAATTGCCATCATGTTTTATACTTAATATGTATAAAAATAACATAACGGTTTTAGCTTTATGTTTTTGCATCGCAAAGTTGTTTTCAACATAACGGTTTCATAATGCCAATTAGCCGTTATGTGAGAGGAAAACTCCCGTTATATAACGCGTATATAACAGTTATGTTCAAAACCTGATATAACAGGAATTTATTCGTTACGTTATCCATTATGTCAAATTATATTTGTTTATTTTAAAGTAGGTTTTTTGAAACGCATGATTATTAGCATAAACTGCTAAATAAACAAACTAACTAACATTGAACATTTTTTATGTATATAAAAGTTAAATTAAAAGATAAAACAAATATATGCAGTTTAATTTTCTAATATATTTATTTTAAATTATTTTTCATAATCGTGAATATTATTTACAAAATAATTAAAGAAATTAACTTATGAACATTTATTAATACAAAAATACTTAACATTGCTGTAAAAAAAATTGCCAAAGAAGATTTTTTAAACAGAACAGCCGACTGTCCAAAGCCGCAAACATCTTGCAAACAACCCAGACCCTGCCCGAAACAATAAGGATATGTCAAATCTAGCAAATAGTAAACGGCCATCAAAACAACAATCATCTCACATGTACTGATCAAGGGTTTGAACATCCATATCTACAGTTCTACGACTCCTTACTCCATATTCCGTTTTATTATAGATAACTTGTGGACCATACAAGCTTGGCTTTCTTAAGTATTTATTGTATTGAATCACACTAAAATATTATAAATACAACGTAAGTATTGCAACCATAAAAGAAAAACCTTTATTAATACATTAAATGGATTTGAATCAACGTAAAGTTTATATTTTATAGAACTGGCTTAATACCAAATTAAAAAAAAAAAAAAAAATTTACATCAATTTTTATAAACAACAATATTGCTATTACTAGCAAGAACAATTTTTCTTTCACCAAGATACTTGACAACAATAGCCTTTATCATTTTGAACTATAAATTATTGTAGAAATCAGTAATTCAGTTTATATTACTTAAAAAACTTAAACTATACAAATAGTATATTTAACATTATTTAACACTTGCAATATTAAATAAAATTAATTTTAAGAATAGTAATAAGTAATAAATAGTAAGTATTAAATAAATAATAGTAAAGAACATACAGTGAACTCCCAATATCTTGAAACCTCCAAGAGACCAAGAAGTTAGTTGAATTAGCAATATTAGTATACATATTTAATAATTGAAATATAATAAATAAGTTATATAATATATGTTCAAAAAAGTCGTAATAGCATAAAATAAGTAATTATTTTTAAAAATAACGCAATGTTTTTTATTCTTGACATGTTTCGTAAAATTTATTTACATTTTCAAAAGATTATTTTACAATAATAAAAAACTCTGAATTTAATATTAAAAAATAGAAGTCTAATTTAATTACATTTCACTACTAATAAAATACAAGATTGTTTTTGCTTAAAAGAGTCACTTCCTAAACTGCTTAAATCTCATGTTGCCTATAAATTTTCTCGCGGTTTGTGGTTCGCATTTTACCGACATCCGTTACAGCAATATTTCTCGTCGCACTTTAATACAAATATGGTGTAAAACATAAGACAGCAGCGGCTAACTAATTTTGGTGTGGCGGAATAGTGTCACTAAATTTTCATTGTCGCAAATATGATTGTCGAAAATGTGCAAAAGGAATAGTGTCGCAATTTATCGCATGATTGATTGTCGAATAAGAAATAATGTTGCAAATGAATTTAATGAATAGTATCGAAAACAAAAAAAGGAATAGTGTCGCAAATAGTCAAAGGAATAATGTCGCAAACAGTAAAATCGGAATAGTGTGACAATCGAAAAAAAGGATTAGTGTAGCAAATAAAAAGAGAAATAGTGTCGCAAAAAGTAAAATCGGAATAGTGTCGAAAACATAAAAAAGGAATAATGTCGCAAATAGTGAAAAAGGAATAGTGTCGTAAATAGTGAAAAAGGAATAGTGTTTCAAATAGTAAAAACGGAATTGTAACAAAAAAATTTTTTCTGTTAAAGTAAATATAATTATAGGACACTATTCCGTTTTTTTGTTTTCGACACAATCAAATTCACTTGCGACTCTATTCCTTTTTCTATTTTCGACACGATTCATTAAAATTATTTGCGACATTATTCCTTATTCTGTTGTTCGACAATCAATCATGCAACAACTTGTGACACTTCCTTTTTCACATTTTCGACAATCAAATTTGTGACAGTACAAATTTTGCGACACTCTTCCGCCACACGGTTTTTTCATTTACAAAATATGTAAGTTTTTTCATCAAAAAGTATGACGTGTTTGGTATGTATGGAATATTATTTTAACCACTATTATAATTTGGTAAAAGTAATGCGATTATAACAAATCGTCAAGCGTTGTTTTATCTGAAAAACGTATAATTTTCAACGTTAAGTACTATGGATTTGATTTTTTCAATGAATGTAACTTTATTTATGTAATATATATTTGTTAGCACAGCGCAAAATTAAATATATATTACATAATTTATTCCAACTGCTTTTAAAATTGGCATATTTTTTTAAAGTATACCAACACAAATGTATTAAATTGTAATTAGGTTCATAAATTATATCAAACAAACACTTCCAGATATCTTTATAAATATATCGATATATCTCATGCATTTTGAAATAAAATAAAAGTTGATTTTAATTAAAGTCAAAATATTGATTTTCAAAGAGAAAAAATTTACATACATCGATATATTTTTGAATAGGCAATTTAAGGTGCTTTGAAAAACGGCTGTAGAATTGTTGATAAAAAAAATGTTAAAATATTTTTGTATTTTTTATCACATTTGCGTCTACTTTAAAAAAATCGGTCCTCCATTGAAGACACATGTCTTTAAAGATATGTCTTCCAAGGATCCGTGGCATAGGATCCCGACTTAAAAGACATGTTTTTAAGGAATTAAGGAAGGGGTATAATGAACTTGAAAAGACGCACGCTCTAATTTATAAAATATTTATTTATAAAATATTTTCTAAATTAAAACTCTTTGAATTATTAGAATAAAAAAGGCAAAAGCGTACGTACTTTTTAGGGGGTGGGAGAGGAGGGCCTAAAGAACTTATAATATGCGCATTGCAACAGGGGGAGGGGAAGTCAAATTTTTAAATTTTTAGCGTACGTACTTTACGGACGACCCCTAATAGCGACAAAGTTACTGGAGTCTACTACTATTCAATAACCGAGATTTTTTTAAACAAATATAAATTTAACATCTTTGAATATATTGGGAGTAGTACAATTAATATTATAAATTTATAAATGAAGTATTAATTTAAATAATTAATAAAAAGTTGAAACTAAGAAAACTAATGCAACATTTTATTAACAAAGATGAAAACCAACATGATAGAGAAAAAAGAATTCACTTCGCTTTTAAAATTTTCTCATTAACGTCCCGCTACCATTATCAAATGGTTGCGATAGTTACGATATCATTCCGTAAGCTACCGTTTGTTTTTAACTGCTACTACTTCTTTCGAATTTATAAAAAAAAATTTTTAAGTTCGATGATCGAGTCATATATTAAAACTAACTTTTTGATTTTTTTCTTAAAATGCTTTACAAAGTCATTTTGTTATAAAAATTCTCACTGGTAACAAAACTTGTAAATTTTTTTTTAATTAAACTTCAGTTTTTATATTTAATTATTGTTTTTTTTAAAAAAAAATCATATTTTGAAACTTAAATTAAATTGCTGCAAATAATAACTTACGACGACGATCTCTTGAATAGAATTGATGGATGATAACAACTATATTTTTTATTTATTTTTTCATTTTGATATATTACGTAAATTATTTTATATAAATACAAGGAAAAGTCTTGAAAACAATTAAAGTTTATTTAACATTTTTTAATATTAATTTGATTTCAAGTATTAGTTCATTCTATCATAAGAGTGTATTTTCAAGCGACTTTTTTTTCATTCGAGTTATTAAATATATAAAATATTTCTATCAAAGAGTACTATTTTTTTGCATTTCAACAGATCTTCCGAGTTTTAATACCAACTGTGACAATAAAGTTAATAGTAGGTTTTTTTCTTGTTTTCAGTGGAAGTTAAATTTCCTGCTACAAATTGTGTTTATTTGGCCAAAATATGCGAAACTATATTCTTTGTTATGTTCAAAAGACTGTCACATGAATATAATTTTTCTCATTAAAACAAAATTTTATTAAATTTTTTTTACAAACACGCATTCAATATAATTTATAAAAAAATTTCAAATTTGATAGATTAGATAACCGGTTGCTCTTAGCGACATTAGTTACTTTTTGGATATTTAAACATTTATACATTTTGTACCTATGCTTTTACGGTAAAATTATTGTTGACTATGGCCTGAGAATGTCTCAATATAAATATTTGTTTTATCTGAACAACTGTTCTTTTCTTTTTTTTTTTTTTTTTTTTTGTTTGTATTAAGTATTCTCCATAGCAGAATTTTTTCATAAGTATTTCGTATTTCTCTGAAATACCTATGAAAAAAAAAACACTTTTATTTCTCAATTTAGTTCAAAATAACGCGAAATGCATCACGGACTTTTTTTTTATAAATTTGGTATCAATATATAAGTCGTGTTTTTTCATTAAATTTTTTCAAAGTTTCCAATCGAAGTCGAAATCGAATCATCAATTAATTGAACCCTCACTCTTTGACGTTATTTTTTTTTTTTTAAGATTTATTTACTGAAGTTATTTCGTAAAAGATTGTCGAAAAAGATTTTCGATTGTGAATTCTAAATTTTTTTTTTTTTTTTTTTTTTAGATTAATTCACCTCCCCAAGGCCCGAGGGGGGCCACTACAGTCGAGGAGGATACTCATTTTTTTTGTTGTTTTTTTTTTTAATTTTTTTTTTTTTAGTTGTTATTCGTGGTGCAACCCTCTCTCAACTCTTAAACTCCGAAACACGAACCTTGTCGAGCAAGGCCGCTGCGCGGAGAAACTAAGTTGAGCGCGGTACTTCCAGGGACGTGGTGGGAGTCGAACTCGGAACCTCTCGCTTACAAAGCGAGCGCTCTTACCACTACACCACTACCGCATTTTAAACCAAGTTCTTCAGATATTCGGTTTATTAAAAACACTGAGTCTTCATATCTGTGTATAATTAAAACACGCTTTCTTTTTATCTATTTACACCAAAAAAACTAATGATTTTTATTTTGAACATTAATAAAATATAATAATATTAATATGAATTAATTAAAATATATTTTCTAACTTAAATAAATTATCAATTTTTTCTTTTTGTTATATCAAGTTAAATGTATATTATATTATATATGTATATTATATGTTATTATAAATTATAAATATTACAACATTGATAATTTCTAATTAAATTTAATAATATAAAAATTATATTCATATTAACAAATTTAGTAAATTTTTTATAATTTACTTTAAGGAATTATTTTGATTCAAAGTTTGTAGTTGTAGTTTTTTATATAATTTTATGATTTAATATTAATGTTTATTAACATTAATTGTTATGTTTATAATATTATAATGTAAATAAAATGTATTTATTAATAATAAAAAACTGTTTTCAATTTTTTATTTAATTAGAGTTAAATATTATTATAAGTATATATAAAAAGAATAATAAAATATATAATATCACAAATTTGATTATTATTTTAATTATTGTTAGTTTTTTTTGTTTATAGTTTTATTTAACATATAATTTTTTTTAGATCATCTATCTAAAAAAAGGAACTTTCTATATGGTTTTGATTTTTTCTACGAATGTTTTTATGAAAGTCAATCGTCATTTGCTGATGAAATAAAATCAATTGTTTATCAACGAAGTTTTTTTTATTATGGTTGGGAGATTTCGATTGACGATGGAAAAACTTCTTACGCAACTTCTTGCAATAATTATTTTGTAAATTATTACATAAAATCTGGAAGAAAGTTAGAGTGGTTAAGTGTTGATAAAAATGTTTTAAGTGATGAAGAAAAAAAACTTTTAATTCGATGTTCAACTTATGTTCGCGATGTCACCTTTAATCGTCCAATTAATTTCGAAGGATGGAAACCGAAAGATAAGTTTGAAGAGTTGAGAATAAACATCTCATTTAATTTAATAACGAAAAAAGATTTTGAAGAAAACTTTCTTCCTTGGATTAATCTTTGTGAAGAATTATATCTTCAACTTCACAAAGACATTGATTTCATTAAAGACATTTGTGAATGGATTTGTTGTTCGAACATCAAGAAGTTTCGGATCAAGTACCGTGAAAAATATTTTCATAACCTTGATGAATTAACTTTTTAACGCGAAAAAATGTTTTATATTTTAAATATATAAAATAAAAACAATGATTATAAAATATTAAATGAAATATTTAATGTATTTAGTTTATTTTTTCATAACTAAATTTGCTTTAAAATATACGAATTAAATTAAATATATTAGAATTAAAACCTAAACCTAAAAGTTTAATAAATCTTACATTAAAATATAACTTATTTCTTTTAAAATATATTAATAAAAGTAATTGCAATATAAACTATTAAATATATAATTATAATTGTGATATAACTTTTTATAAATATTATGTTTTTAAACATAATTGATAATAATAATATTATGTTAATAATAATAATAATTAACTTAGTTATTATTACTATTATTATTATTATTATTGTTATTATTATTATTATTATTATTATTATTATTATTATTATTATTATGCGTTGTTAGTTTTATATATATATAAAAAAAAAACAATGAAGGTTTCCAAAAATGTATAATTATATTTCGATAGTATAGCACGATATAATTATTGGTATGAAAAAAGTGAAAAGTGGTGCCACTAAGAGAAGAGAAAAAGCTGCAGCCAGGGAGGAAATCGCAAATCACCCCAAGCTAACACATTTTTTGAAACCATTAGTTCAGACTAGAAGTGTTTCGATACCAACAGAAACTACAAATAATTCTGATTGTCGTTATTTGAATACTAGAGTAGAGTCAGATAGGCTGATATGCGAGTCTTCGTCAAGTGGCACAACAATTCCGCCTATTTTTTTCAGTGATGATCCGTCTGAGTGGCCAGATAATGTTTTTGACGAACAGAGGTGTGACATTGTTAAACGTGGTTTCAAAAAGATCGAAATTGATTTTCCATACAATTTAGAAAGAAGACAATTTTTACTGAATTATTATAACTGCAAGATGAAGAATGGAGAAATCTTTGAACGCACATGGCTCATTTATTCTTTGAACAGCAATAAAGTGTTTTGTTTTTGTTGCAAACTTTTTGGGATAACTTCTTCACCATTCCGGTAAGGAATGAGCACTTGGGAAGGCTTGTCAAAAAAACTTAAAGAGCACGAAACATGCAGTGCACATTTCAAGTGCTTTGAACAATGGATGACTTTACAAAAAGGTTACCTGATATTTTTTTTAATATATTGCTTTGTTACTTTTTTTTTCTTAATTAATGTCTTTTTCCTCAATTTTGGTAATGAGGCATTGCAAATCAAGCTATCATAGACGAGAAACAACAAAAGTTGCTTCATAAAGAGCGGATATTTTGAAAGGCTGTGTTAGAAGGATACTAGACATTACCTTATTTCTTTCTGCAAGAAATCTTGCATTCCGTGGTTCAGACACTGCCATTGTTTCGAAGAGCAATGGAAACTTTCTTTGGGGTGTTTGAATTACTGGCTAAGTATGATACCGTTCCCAATGAGCTTATGCAAAGAATTCAGGACAAAGAAACTAAGGAGCACTACTTGAGCAATGACACACAGAACGAGTTGATTAGACTTTTAACCAGGAAGATTGAATCCAAAAACCTTTCTAAGGTAAAAAAGGCAAAATACTGTTCTATTATTTTAGATTGTTCGCCAGACGTTTCGCACAAAGAACAAATGAGCATTATTCTGCGATTAGTAACATGTACTCCTGGAGTAGGTATCGACATTTCCAAAAATTTCTTTGGATATCTCACAATAAATGATACCACTGGAAAAAGGCTTTTCAATGCATTTTTAAATCAGGCAAAAAATTGGGATCTAAACATTAGACTGTCGAGGTCAATCTTACGATAATGGTGCTAATATGAAAGTAAAAGTAAAAGGTGTTCAAGCAAGGTTTCTGGAAATGAATCCTAAGGCCTTATATGTTCCATGTGCTAACCATTCACTCAAGCTTGTTATTGTTGATGGTGCACTGTCATCCATCAGTGCAATATCTTTTTTTAGTGTTTTTTTAAGGTTATACACGCTCTTTTCATCGTCTCCTCTTCGATGGGAAACTTTAAAATCGTGCGTGGCAATTTCAGTCAAGCCACAATTAGATACCAGATGGGAAAGTAGAATAAACTGTGTTAAACCACTTCGCTTCTATTTAAAAGAAATCTTAGAGGCACTTGAAAAATTGGAAGAATATGCCTTAGAAAAAAGAGATATGGCAACAGCCACAGAAGTACGATCGCTGACAGAATATATTAGAACATGACCTTTCTTATTATCAATCATTATTTGGTATGACGTTTTATTTCAAATTAACAAATCAAGTAAGCTGCTTCAGTCTTCTGCAACCTCTCTCGACATATTAGCTAGTGAAATAAATGTAACAAAGGCGTTTTCTTTATGAGTTTCGCAAAAATGGATTTTCTGACGCACGTGTTAAGGCATCAGAAATCGCAGAAGTATTGGGTATTGAAAAGGTTTTTTCGATGGTGCGTTCACGAAAAAAAAAATCGATTTATTCATAGGAGTGTGCTGATCACACTGGCAACCTGAACATCAGTATAAAGCAGATTTCTCTTTGCCACTAATTGATATGTCAATTGCATCAGTAAAAGAGCGTTTTGAACAGATCAGCATTGTCACAAAGCTTTGTGACTTTCGTTACCGATCTGAGAGTCTTATCAAAGCTTGTAATGAAAATTCTCTGTCTGCTTATTGCAAAAATTTGCAAATAAAGCTTGCTGATATAGATTCTGAGGATTTAGAATCGGAGTTAAAACGTTTTGTCACAGTTATAAAGGAGGAAGAAAATGCTCTCCTAAATTCTACATATGACTTCCTAAACTACATCTACAAAGAAGAGGTGCAAGAAACTTATCCCAATCTAGTTATTGCGTTACGAATCATTCTTACTTTATCAGTTACTGTTGCAAGTGCAGAACGTAGCTTCAGCAAGTTAAAACTAATTAAAACATTTCATAGGTTAGTATAAATAATCTTGCTTCATTATACAAAAATACGTGTAGCTTTATTTCTTTGTATTTTTAAATAGGTCAACAATGGTCGATGAACATTTGTCTTCCTTAGCAATGCTGTCTATTGAGAACGAGGTTGCAAGAACATTAAGTTATGAAGGCATAATAAATGAGTTTGCAAGCATGAAAACACTTCGCAAACCCTTTTTTTGATGGTTTGCAACGTACTTCTATTATCTGCGTAATGCATTTACAGTAGTTAAAGAAACTCTTCACTAGTAACTCTATATCAATTTAACAATTATAAAATATATATAATTGAATTTAAGCGTTAATTTGATTGCATTTAGCCTTATGAACGGCGACGTTAAAATATGTCAAGTACCCAGCTGTTTTAAAGTAATCTGTAAAATTTATCCACTTTTTTAGAAAAGAAATGGGCCCTTTTAGAAAAGGGCCCAAATCCACAAGCCACGGCACTGGACTGCATTCATACAACTTTGAAAATCAGGGAAAGTGATAAAGTCTCCTAACTTTAAAATTGCGGCCATTTTTAAAAACAAGTATTAACAAATGAATTTGCCATGGAAATTTATTTAATTTCAGTTAAAATACGCGCGTATCACATGCCTAAAATAAGGTGATATGATTGGTGTACTGGTAATAGCAATTTTTACCAGTGTATATGCACTGGTAATAGCACTTTGCAGTTCAAATTCATAATTTGTTTCACTGCATTTAAACCAAGTTTCTGTCAGACAAATAATTTTAAAATCGTGTTTAATTGTATCCAATAATACTTTTAAATTTTCAAAGTTTTTATTTAAACTTCGAATATTGATATTTAAAATTGAAAAAGTGTTTTTAGTTTTTCTTAGATATTGTGATGATTCAGAAACTGAATAGTATTGACTTTCTAGCATTTTGCGACTAAAATAATTTGAATCAGTCTCGTTATCATCTATGATGTCATTTTCATTTGAAGATTTAAATATGAAATTTTCCTCCATTTTAAAAAATAGTTTAAATTAAATATGCATAGTAATAATGAAAATAAAATTGCGTTAATTGATGACAAATATAAACAAAACTTATTGCTTTTTTTTTGCATTCCAAACGCGAATTACACTGATCAACAAATAAAATTTTATTGTGCATATCTTTTTAACTAGGTGGTTTTTTAAAACAAATTAAATATGCTGATTTCAAATATGTAAACCAATTTTCACCATCACGTCAAGTTGTAAAGATATTTGGGTTCAAATCTTTAGTATTTAAGGTAAAGTCCCTATTATTGTCGAAAAAAAAGTTATTCAAAAGTATGTCAATCATGGTCTCAAAAGAAGCGTATTTTCATAGAGATTTTAAAAATGGTATTTGTTTGTAATAAAAATAAGTACTTTTTGTATTATTGCTGAGAAACATTTTGTTAAAATTTTTTTAAAAGTCTTTAGCATTTTTTTACATCAATTTTTTTTGTCAATAAATTTTAAGTAAAAATATTTATGTTTTCTATAATCTCTATGGAAATACGCTTCTTTTGAGACCCAGGTTGACATACTTTTGAATAACTTTTTTTTCGACAATATTAGGGACTTTACCTTAAATACTAAAGATTTGAACCCAAATATCTTTACAACTTGACGTGATGGTGAAAATTGGTTTGCATATTTGAAATCAGCATATTTAATTTGTTTTAAAAAACCACCTAGTTAACAAGATATGCACAATACAATTTTATTTGTTGATCAGTGTTATCAATTTATCATATGATATGAAGGCAAACTTACCAGCTGCTCTTTCCTTTTTCATTTTTTCCCTTAAATCTTTCCGGATTTGTGTCGTTTCGAACCAAAAGTCTTCGTTTATTTAAACTTTTTTTCCTTTTTAGTTTACTCGACTCCCTCAAAATTTCGACTTTATCTTTATAATCTAAAAGTTTTATTACTATTGTTCTTGGCTTTTTAAATTCTTTGCTGCCAGTTCTATGGGCCCGTTCAATTTTGACATTATTAACAGATAAGATTTCTTCAAAAACTTTTTTTACCTTTCATTCGCTTTCCTCCCAGCTTTCACCTTCATTTTCATCAATTCCATCTACTTTTAAATTATTACGTCTCGACCGATCTTCTATTTCCTATAATTTTTTTGTATGCGTATACTTTCTGAATTGTTTTTTTTGTCTTCATCAATTTTTTCATCAATTAGTTTTTCTTGAAAACTACATAAAATCAATTAGTTGTTCTTAAAACTAAGTTTTAAATCGTCGATGTCTTTTTTTACTTTTTCTAATCTGTCATTAAATATTTTTAAGTTTCCACTAATAATACTAATAAAAACTTTTTCTTGTTGCTTTAACATCAGTTAAAATTCTTTTTTGTAATCTTCAAACAATTTTGTTATTTCTAATAATGTAACTGCCATATTATATAAAAAATTATTTATTTTCTTTAGAAAATAAATATAAACAAATTTAGCTTTAACAAAGTCGTTTGAAAAAAAAACACGTCCGCTCGCGATATCACTGAAATGTGATCTTATTGCATTGCGATTATTATTGCTTGTTGACTGTCAGTTTTGCAATTTTGTGTAGTAATTTTATAAACTTCCTCGATGATAGAAAACATTTTATAATCATATACAAAAATAACAACTAAAACTTAGAAAAATCCAGATGTGAAATACCTTAAGGTCTCCTTATGTTTGTAATTTATCTTTATAATTCTACCAACAAATAAAGTAGAACACATATATAAAATAGAGGTTTACTAATTTAGGGGTTTGATGTAAATTATCTTAAAACACTCACATTATATAAACACACAAACATCAAATAGCATAGGTCTACTCTACAAGACCTTTGTATTTGAAATAAAGAAATAGTTAAAAAGAAAAAAAAAAGTATTTGAAATAAAGAAATAGTTAATTAATAGTATTACTTATATTAGAAGATGCAAGCATTACTGAAGTTAAAAAAACTCAAAAAAATTATCAGACTTTTTTTCAAAAAATTGACTTATTAGGGATATGCTGGAGTGCAAAAAAACAAAAACTTCCACTTATATTAGACTGTAAGCACATATCTTCGTTATTTGTTTAAGCAAGTTCCATTAGGAATTAATGACGTATTTTAAGACGCCGGAAGATCTGCATAAAGAACGGACGAGTATGTTTTTTCTGGTTTTAAATAGGTAGCAAAGTATGTATACATACACGTTTATATTTTAATGAGCTATGCATGTTTTATAGACATTTTTTTTGTTTAAATAAACTCTTAAATATTCTATTAAGTCTAGATTCTATTCGGATATAAGTATATATTTTTACTTTTGTATAATTATTTACAGCATTTTACCGAAATTCATTTATTATACCATGAGAAATGGTAAAAGATCATGCATTTTGCAACGGCATACTTAACACATTTTTTTGCAATAAAATTTAAGAAGTCTTTAAGTTGTCTTTTAAGTAAAGTTTTAAGTAAAATGCTTTTAATCAATTGTTATAAAAAACATTTTGATCGAATATTAACGAAATAAAACTTCATGTCTAATTCACAAATAAGAAAACGTTAAATAAAAATTTAACTTACAAACTAAATTTTTTCAATAAAGAATCTGCACAATTTTCGAGTTTTTTTGTTTCGTTGACAACGAAAATCTTAAAGAAACAAACGGCGAAAACTTGATATTTGAAAAATAATTGACGAAAGCATCAATGTTTTTGTGCGAAGCTAAAATGAATATAACTTTATTTTATCATTCTGATTGAAGATTGATAAAATAAAATTTAATGTCTAATTTACAATTAAATAAACGTTAAATGAAAATTTAACTTTGAAAAAAATAAACTTAAAAAAAACTTTGCAAAACTCTCGAATTTTTATATTTCGTTGACAACGAAAATTATAAAGAAACAAATGGCGAACACTTTAAACTTGGAGAATGATTTCTTTAAGTTTCAATAAACTTTATGACTTTATCTTAAACACCATGTATGATAACGAAGGTCAAATATAATAAAGAAATGTTTCAGTAAAAAAATTTATTTAATAAGTAGAAAGTTTATTAGCACTACATATACATATATACACCAAACATATTTTAATCAAATTTAACTTAATACAACGTAAATAATAAATATATAAAACAATAAGCAAATAATTATAACAATTATTAAAAATATAGCAATTATTTATTGTTAGTACATCAATATTATAGTAAAAATCATAACAATTAATAATATAATAATGATTTGAAAATAAAATATTAAAAAATAACAATTAATAACAAAATAACAACGTTAAAAAAAAAAAATTATAAAAAATTATATACCAAAATATTTATACTAAATATTTATAAGTTTAATAATCAGTTATTATTAATATTATTATTATCAATTAGGTTTAAAAAAAATAATATTTATAAAAAGTTATGCACCACAATTATAATTATATATTTAATAGTTTAATTTTAATTATCTTTAATTATATATTTTAAAACAAATATATTTTAGTGATGTAAGATTTATTACACTTTATAGCTTTAGTTATAATATATTTAAATTAATTTTTATATTTTAAAGCATATTTAGTTATAAAAAGTAAACTAAATATTTCATTTATTATTTTATAATTATTGCTTTCATTTTATATATTTAAAATATTAGACATTTATTCGCGATAAAAAGTTAATTTATCGAGGTGACGAAAACTTTTTCGACGGTACTCGATCTTAAACTTCTTGATGTTCAAACAACGAATCCATTCACAAATATCTTTAATGAAATCAATGTCTTTGTGAAGTTGAAGATATAATTCTTCACAAAGATTAATCCAAGGAAGAAAGTTTTCTTCAAAATCTTTTTTTGTTATTAAATAAGATGAGATGTTTATTTTCAAATATTCAATCTTATCTTCCGGTTTCCATCCTTCGAAATTAATTGGACGGTGAAAGTAGACAGCGCCGACATTAGTTGAACATCGAATTAAAAGTTTTTTTTCTTCATCACTTAAAATATTTTTATCAACGCGTAACCAAAATAACTTTCTTCCAGATTTTACGTAATAATTTACGAAATAATTAGCACAAGAAGTTGCGTAAGAAGTTTTTCCATCGTCAATCGAAACCTTCCAAATACCATGCCATCGTTCATCAACGATTGATTTTATTACATCAGTAAATGACGATTGACTTTCATAAAAACTTTCGTAGAATAAATTAAAATCATCAGAAAAATAATAACTTTTAGTTAGACGATCTAAAAGAAAAATTAAATGTTAAATAAAACTATAAACAAAAAAAACTAACAATAATTAAAATAATAATCAAAATTGCGATATTATATATATTATATTAAAAAACTTACATATATTGTAAATGAAAAAACGGTGTGGCGGAATAGTGTCGCAAAATTTTTATTGCCGCAAATTTGATTGTTGAAAATGTGAAAAAGCAATAGCGTCGCAAGTTGTCGCATGATTGATTGTCGAATAACAGAATAAGGAATAATGTTGAAAATAAAATTAACGAATCGTGTCGAAAATGAAAAAAGGAATAGTCGCAGATGAATTTAAGAAATAGTGTCAAAAACAAAAAAACGGAATAGTGTCGCAAATGAATTTAAGAAATAGTGTATAAAAAAAAAACAAACGGAATAGTGTCCTATAATCATATTTACTTTAACAGAAAAAATAATTTCGTCACAATTCTGTTTTTACTATTTGCGACACTATTCCTTTTTCACTATTTGCGACACTATTCCTTTTTTATGTTTTAGACACTATTCCGATTTTACTTTTTGCGACACTACTTCTTTTATTATTTGCGACACTAATCCTTTTTTTCGATTGTGACACTATTCCGATTTTACTGTTTACGACATTATTACTTTTAGTATTTGCGACACTATTCCTTTTATTTGTTTTCGATACTATTCATTAAATTCGATTATCAATCATGCGACAAATTGCGACACTATTCCTTTTTCACATTTTCGACAATCAAATTTGCGACAATGAGAACTTTGTGACACTATTCCGCCAAACCAAAATTAGTTAGCGCGCTGCTGTCTTATATTTTACACCATATTTGTATTAACGTACCACAAGAAATGTCGTTGAAACGATAGTCGGTAAAATGCAAACCAAGAACCGCTAAAACGCAAACTTTTTTGCAAATCTGATTATGAAAACTTAAATTCTGCAATTAAAAATACTAAAAACTATATTTATCGTTTCCCTGATAATCTATCTTTCTCTTTTTATATATATATACATAACGGTAAACGAAAATTTTGACGTTATGATAACCGTTTTGTTAACTTGAAATTATGTTGAAAGTGGTATAACGCGTAAATGGTGCCTAAATCATTAGTATGGTAATATTTATTTGCAAATTTATGTTTAACCGTTATGTTTAACTGTTGTGTTAAACAGATTATCAGTAAAAAATAGCGCGAATCTAAAGAATCTTTGCAATTTTTGTTTTAAAGGTCTTTACCATTTTAGTTTTCTTATTTTGTTTTCTCAAGCATTTAAACGATATTTGGGTAGTTAATCATTAGTTTACTATATTTATTTATATTACTATTATTTAATAATTAGTGATAATAATAATAATAATAATAATATATATATATATATATATATAATTTTTAAAAATAACACGATGTTTTTTATTCTTGACTTGTTTCGTAAAATTTATTCACATTTTCAAAAGATTATTTTACAATAATAAAAAACACTGTAATTAATATTAAAAAATAGAAGTCTAATTTAATTAATTTTCAATACTAATAAAATACAAGATCGTTTTTGCTTAAAAGAGTCACTTCCTAATCTGCTTAAATCTCATGTTGTCAATAAATTTTCTTGTGCTGGCTGTAATGCGAGTATTATTGGAGAGACCTCCAGACACTTCCCAGACGGCACAACTCGTTAAAAAGTTACGCGTGGTTTCTGTTGCGTGTTTAAAACTCCCGAAAACACTAAGAATGACACGTGTCAAGAATAAGGTTTTGATTCCGTGAAATTAACTACTATATATACCAAAAAACCAGTTAGGATATTAAATTTTTAGTGATGGTTTTTTCCGATTCAAAAATATAGTATTAAACTATTTTAAGTTTTCGCAAGGAATGTGAAACCATGACTAAAAGCACGCGATTTTTCAACTTTACTGTATTTTTATTATTCTAAAGGTTTTAGAGTGTGTAATAAGTACATTCAGGAATATATTTGTCGAGAAGAGTTATATATTAAATAAATACAGTTTTTGTTAAGTATTAGCATATGTATGTATATATATATATATATATATATATATATATATATATATATATATATATATATATATATATATATATATATATATATATATATATTATACATATATACAGTACTGGTCATAAGTTTAGAGCCAACTGTATTTTCATCATTTTGCGGCATAAGTATGGTGAGGTTAACATTATAAGTATAACAATGCATATAGTAATTTGACAAGGTACGAATCTATTGATATTCATGAATAATTGTGTATTAAACCAAATATAAATATTGATTTTCATGAGTTCTTTAATATTATAGCCAATTTTTGAACATTTTCATCCAGTGTCAGATCAGGTTATCCTGCTACTGGTAACATGTAACCCAGTACAATCTGCTTCATGTCCTGCTGCCTTGTAGGATACGCCTTTTTAGGCAAAGGCTAGGAGATGCCAACTCCGATTTAAAACACCCCCTGCCTTGGGGCTCTTGGTTGAGTAAAGGCTGGAGATGGTGTCTCGATAAAAATACTCATCTTGGGCAGATGTTAAATGCACCCAGCTACTGTCTTGTAGAAGGCCTCCTAGGCAAAGACTTAAGGGGTAAACAGATTCTATCTGTTGACCAGCCTCGCACCCCTTCTTCATCTATTAGGCTGGCGCAGATGTATTTTTAATACATTGTTTCCAGTTTAGGATGTTGAATGCTGGATCTTCTTGACTCAATGCATAGGTTTGCTTGTGTCACTGTTTTTATGACTAGGCAACTCATTCTATTATCTCCTTATGAGGGTACAGCTCTAAAACTCAGTTTTATGGTTCTGAGGCCGGCTGGTAGTCAGGTTTCCCGAACTCTGTGGTAGCTCTCAGAGAGGCTGATTCCATCAACAGTTGAAAAATATCAAAGTATTAACAGTGCCATTTTGCGCATGGATGGTGTCCCTGTTTGTACTTTTGGTGTGCATTGCGGAGGCCACATTTGGAGCCCTTTGTTACGGCTTAGGGTTTATTAGTAGTAATGAGGCAATTGCTTGGGCTATTAAACGGTGTCCTGAAAACTATCTATGCTTTGAGTCAAGTTCTTCAATCTAATTTAAAAATGAATAAAGTACCAAAAACTATAAAACACAAAAAACCATCATCATCACCAAGTTCTCTAAACCTATCATTCACTAATATTCGTGGTCTTCGAAGTAACTTTTCTTCTGTTGAGTCTTATCTCTTGCAAAGTTTACCAGACCTACTTGCTCTTTGTGAGACTAATTTGAGTTCGGCTGTCTCATCTTGTGATCTTAGTGTTGATGGTTATCTTCCTCTGATTCGTAAAGACTCCAATAGTCACATGCTTGGCCTAGGCATTTACATTCGTAAGAATTCACCTGTTTGTCGTGAAACTAGGTTTGAATCCACAGACTATTCTTTCATGTGCTTTCGTTTAGCACCACTTCACTCTATTGCCTTTCTCTTTGTTCTATATCGCTCTCCTTCATCTCAAGACTGCACTCTTTTTGATGTTATTTCCGATCATATTGACCAAGCCCTCTCTCTTTATCCGTCAGCTAATATAGTTGTTGTCGGTGACTTTAATGCTCACCACTCTGAATGGCTTGGCTCTAGTGTCAGTGACTCTGCAGGCATTAAAGCCCACAACTTTTGCCTTTCTCAATCCCTAACTCAAATAGTAAACTTTCCAACTCGCTTTTCTGACAACCCTAATCATTTACCTTCTCTACTTGACTTATGTCTTGTTTCTGATCCTAGTCAGTGCTCAGTTTCTCCACATTCACCCTTAGGTGATTCTGATTTTGATCTCTCTAAAACAGTTTGATCTCTCTAAAACTAATATCTCATTCTTCTTCATCACCTGAGTCCCCCTATTATCAAACCTCTTACAACTACAGTAAAGCTGACTGGGATTCTTTCTGTGATTTTCTTCGTGATGGCCCTTGGGTAGAAATCTTTCAACTTCCTGTCGACAAATGTGCTTCTTACATAACTTCGTTGATTCAGGCAGGCATGGAATCTTTTATTCCCTCTCGACGATTCCAGGTCAGACCTCACTCTCCTCCATGGTTTTCCTCACACTGTGCTGCTGCGATTGCCAATCGAAACCGTTACTTCCATATTTATCAGCAAAACAATTCTCCAGAAAACAGACGTCTGTTTATTACTGCTAGAAACAACTGTAAAAAGGTTTTGTCTAACGCCAAAACCCGCTATTCTCAGGTCATGAAATCTCGTATCTTATCTCAAAAATTAGGCTCTCGTGACTTCTGGAGAATCTTTAATAATATCAATAATAAGGGCAAATCTATAATTCCACCTCTCTTGTACGGTTCAGACTTTGTCACCTCACCTAAAGACAAAGCCGAACTGTTTGCTAAAAACTTTTCATCAATATCATCTCTTGATTCCATTAATTGCGTTCTACCTGATATTGCCAACAAACAGGTTGATCCATTGCTTGACATTCATATCACTCCAGCATCTGTATCTAAAGTGATTTCCTGCCTAGACTCTTCCACAGCTTGTGGCCCAGACAACATACCTGTTATTGTCTTGCAGAAGTGTTCTCTGGAGCTGTCGTCTATACTCTCAAAACTATTCAACAAGTGCTTATCAGAGTCTTGTTTTCCAGCCTGCTGGAAAGCCGCATCTGTTATCCCTATCTTCAAAAATTCTGGGGAGCGATCTGATTTGTCAAACTACCGTCCCATAAGTCTTCTTCCTATCATAAGCAAGGTTTTTGAATCTTTAATTAACAAACACTTAATTTCTCATCTTGAATCTAATAACTTACTTTCTGACCATCAATATGGATTTCGATCTTCTCGTTCTACAGCTGATTTGCTAACAGTAATAACTGACAGGTTTTATCATGCATTAGATGAATGTGGAGAGGTTAAGGCCATCGCTCTTGACATTTCAAAAGCGTTTGATAAAGTTTGGCATGCTGGTCTTCTCCATAAGCTTTCTTCTTATGGTGTATCCGGCAACATCTTTAAGATCATTGAATCTTTCCTTTCCAATCGTAGCATAAAAGTTGTCCTCGATGGACAACACTCTTCTTCTTATTCTGTAACTTCAGGGGTTCCTCAAGGTTCTATCCTTGGCCCTATACTTCTTTTAATTTACATTAACGATCTTCCAGATACTCTCACATCTAAGGTGGCATTGTTTGCTGATGATACTACCATTTATTCTTGTCGTGATAAGAAACCAACACCTTCTGATTGCTTGGAGGGGGCATTTGAGCTTGAAAAGGATCTCACTTCTGCTACAGCATGGGGCTCACAGTGGCTGGTGAACTTTAATTCAGATAAAACTCAATTTTTTTCAGCCAATCGTTATCGCATTAATTTAGATCTTCCTATATTTATGAACGGTGATATACTCGATGAGTCACCTACTCTTCATCTTCTTGGATTAACTCTTACTTCCAATCTTTCTTGGAAACCATATATCAAATCAGTTGCAAAATTAGCATCTGCTAAGGTTGTATCTCTTTATCGAGCTCGCCACTTTCTTACTCTGGATTCTATTCTCTATCTCTATAAATCCCAAATCCGGCCTTGTATGGAATACTGTTGCCATATCTGGGGCGGATCTTCTAACGATGCTCTTTCTCTTTTAGACAAGGTGCAAAAACGAATTGTAAACATAGTTGGACCTGCTATTGCAGCCAACCTCCAACCATTATCACATCGTCGTAATGTTGCTTCTCTTTCTCTTTTCTACAAATACTATAATGGGCACTGCTCTAAAGAGCTAGCGTCTCTTGTGCCATCTACTAAAATTCATTCTCGTGTTACTCGTCATTCAATTAAGTGTCATCCTTTTTCTGTGACTGTTCCTAAGTGCTCCAAAAACGCTTATTCGTCTAGTTTTTTTCCTCGAACATCAGTTCTTTGGAATTCGCTTCCTTCATCTTGCTTTCCTGATTCATATAATTTGCAATCTTTTAAATCGTCCGTCAATCGTTATCTTGCTCTACAATCTTCATCTTTTCTCTTACAGTAACTTCCAACTTTAATTAGTGGCTGCTTGCAGCCTTGTTGGAAACGAAGATGTTTAAATAAATAAAATAATAAAATATATTTTAACATATTTTGGTAACTTAATGATGTATTGGTATCAATATTTTGGTTAATTCAGTTGTTATTTATGCTACTTTTTGGAATGTGTACACTAGTTAGATAATGTATTTAATGTTATTTTCGTATTTATTTTAGAGTTTAAGTGAAAATATTTTCTGACTGGGCAAAGCTAAAAGCCTTGATCCAACTGTTCGGGCCCAGGTGGTGGCTTTGATGGAAATTAGTTGCTTAAGCCTAAATGATATAGCCAAAAAATTAAAAAAAAGTCCCCATGCTGTACAGAATGCATATAAGAAACATTTGGAATCAAATACATTCACGGACAAACCCAGATGTGGCCGTCCTAGAATGTCAACTTTACATCAAGATAGAACCTTAAAACGCCTGGCCCTAACAAATCGTTGCCTTTCTTCCAAAATTTTGTCTCGACAGTGGCATGATGTTGGTGGACCTTTAATATCTTCAAAATCTGTTCGTCGTCGTTTGAATAAACAAGGTTTGAATGGTCATGATGCTATTAAAAAGCCTTTTATCTCCAAAATTAATCACCAGAAGCGTCTCAAATTTGCACACGAATTTTTGCATTTTAGTGTTACTGATTGGCAAACGGTGTTGTGGTCTGATGAGTCCAAATTTAATTTAGCTGGTAATGATTCTCGACGTATTTTCGTTTGGCGTCGTCAAAATATATCATATAAACCGGAATGTTTGCAGGGAACTGTAAAGCATGGTGGTGGTAGCATCATGGTGTGGGGTTGTATGTCATCTGTTCGGGCCAGGCCAGTTGCATCAGGTCAAAGGAATCATGAATGGTGCCATGTATAGAGATATTTTGCGAAAGCATTTGCTACCAGCAAATGCTTTCGCAAATTTGCTAACCAGCAATAGCATTGTTTCCTACATGGATCTTTCGGCAAGACAATGATCCTAAGCACACGTCCAAAGTGGCTAAAGATTTTCTTGCTGCTAATGGTGTTCAAGTCTTGCACTGGCCACCCCAGTCACCGGATTTGAACCCCATAGAAAATTTGTGGGATGAAATTGATCGCCACTGTGCAGGCAAACGCGCTAGTAATAAACAAGAACTTCGGGACTTTATTTCTGCCGCTTGGACTAGTATTACTGCTGTTGATTGCAAGAAGCTTGTTGAGACTATGCCAGCCTGGTTGGCTAAAGTAATTAAAAATAAAGGTGGACCTACTCATTATTAATATTTTAATACTCATTTTGGTACTAAAATGTTATAAAAATATATTTTGCATGTTTCAGTAATATATTATTTTGCTGCACTGGGGTTATGGCTTTATAATCTGTAAAAAACTAAAAATATGGGGTGGCTCTAAACTTATTACCAGTACTGTATATATATATATTTATATATATACATATATATATATATATATATATATATATATATATATATATATATATATATAAACTTTGTTACTGTATTCTACAAACAGAGCAATAATAAAGTAAATTGTATATATATTTATATATATATATAATTTAAAATAAATATATATATATATTTATATATATATATAAATATTTATATATATTATAGATGTGTTTGTGTATATTTATATATATGTGTGTGTGTTTGTGTGTGCATATATATATATATATATATATATATATATATATATATATATATATATATATATATATATATGTACATATATATATATATTTATATATATACATAAATATATATACACACGTGCATCTATATACATACACACTTATGTATGTATATAATATATACAACGTACATTTTATATATGTATGTATAATACATACATATATAAAATATGTATGTGTTTATGTATGTATTTATATTTATATATGTGTCTATATCTTATTTATTTAATATTTAATATATATTTAGCTCATTTAAATGCTATTTAAAATCACAATAAAAATCACAATAAAGAGAGTTCAGATTCCGCGAAACTTCTATTTACAAACATCCCTTTTCTTTTATGCGTTTTACAACTAACTTCTTGAATGCTTTCTTGTCTAGCAACTCCGATTCATTCAGTAATTTATTGTATAATTTTATACCATTGCAAAGGATTGACTTTTGTCCACTTTTCTTGCTTTGAATTTTCAAGTGATACTTTGCTGCATTTCTTGTGCAATAATTATGCATTTCACTGTTTATTTTACAAAATTCTTGGAAGGCATCCATTTTCTGTAATTGAATTGTATTGTGTATAAATGGCAATACTTTCACTTGAATATTTTCTTTTACAGATAGCCAGTCTAATCGAACCAACATGTCTTTACTATGTGTGAACCAGTCACATTTCAAGATCGTTCTCATTGCTTTGTTTTGTAACTTCTGAAGTATTTTTATATCATTTATACTTGCATCTAAGAATAATGAAGCACAATATTGAATATGAGGTGCAATAATTGTATTAAAAATTAACGTTTTTGTCCACCTAGTCAGATATTTAGCAACTCTGGTAAAATACCTAGTAATCTTAGCAATTTTATCTGCAATATATTTAATATGTTCAGAAAAATTCAACATATTGTCAATTTTAATACCCAGGTATTTGACACATTCACTGAATTTAACTCTTTCATTTTCTGAAATGATATATATGTTAGGATATTTTACAGTGATACTCAAGTATTTCACTTTAGAGCTTGTAATCAGCATACCCATCAACTTACTTGCATTCAGTTTCAGTCCATTTCCACTAAACCAGGTAGCAACTACTTTAAGTCTAAATTTAATTTCATCATAGATTCTTCTTAATTATTACCTTCAATGCAAACTAATCATCTGCAAAGAGGTTGATGTTTACATATCTGGTACAACTGTTAATATCATTCATGTATATTATGAATAACAGGGGTCCTAGCACTGACCCCTGAGGCACACCAACGTCACATAGTAGTCCGATGATAACTGATTGCCAATTCTTACTCTTTGAGTTGTTCCTGTTAAGTAATTTTCAATCCATTGTAGAACAACGCCTTCCACTTTATAACACTTTAATTTTTCAAACAATACTTCCCTATTGATGGTTTCAAATGCTCTCTTTAAGTCTAACATAACTGCGATGACGAACATGTCATCATCAATTGCTGCCCTCCATTTTGAAATGAGTAATTGAACTGCTGTTTCAGTGGAGTGATTTTTTCTAAATCCAAATTGATTTTCATTCAATAGCTTATTCTCTTCAAAATAAGTAGACAACTGTATATGTGCACATAGTTCAAGTAATTTTTCATACACTGCTAACATATTTAGTGGTCTCATATCTTGTGGTAACTTGGGAGATGTCACTTTCGATATGGGCACTATAGTAGATCATTTCCAAGTTTTAGGTACAAAACCTGTTCTTAAAGACAAATTAATTATTTTCAGCAAATTTAAACTAATGACTGGGTAGACTTTTTTAAAAATTGGTACATTCATATCTTTACACATACTTTTTTTGTCTTTTAAATCAATTACTATTTTGTCTAGTTGGTTTCTAGAAATTTCTCAAGAAATTTAGAAATTTCTAGCTGGTTTTTAGAAATTATATATATATATATATATATATATATATATTTATATATAGATATAATATATATATTTTCTTAGACATACATAGTATATAGAAAGTATGTATGCATATATAATATATACACACATAAATACATGCACTTATAAATAAATGTATATGTGTATATATTATGTATACATAATATATACACACACATACATATACATAATATATACACATATACCACGTGTGTGTATTTCGGCATATGTATATGTGTGTATTTGTATCTGTATGTGTGTGTGTATTTCTGCGTATGAATCTATATATATATATGCATATATATATATATATATATATATATATATTTAAGTATATATATATATTTATATATATATATATATATATATATATATATATATATATATTTAAGTATATATATATATTTATATATATATATATATATATATATTTATATATATATATATATATTAATATATATATATATATATATATAATATATATATATATATATATATACATATACATATATATATATATATATATATATATATATATATATATATATATATATATATATATATATATATATATATTTACATTTTTTGTGTTAATAGTATTATTGTTATTACTATTGGTATTGTTATTATTGTTATATGTTTTATAAATACTAGTGTTGTTCCTATATAAATGTGTGTGTGTACTAAATGTTATATGATATCCTATTAATAATAATTACTTAACAAAAATGAAAAGAACAAGTTCAGCATAGTATATGAAAAAATATATGAAAAAATATCAATTAGTCTTAGCTGGAAATTTATCTCCTAAATGTTTAAATTTATCTTCATCAAGTTCTTGTTCTGACTCATCTGAAGAAATATTGGATGATAGTGGTAATGATGTTACTAAGTGTTCCCACAATTTTCACGAAATGATTACTTCAAGTAGCTATTCTCATTCTAATTTTGCAGAAGGATTGGATTCTTTAAAAATTTGTACTCAGAAAATGAAGGTACTTGTTGAATGAAGCAAACTGTGCCCTCCTCATTATTTTCATTGTTTAATAACATTTATGTATAATTTCTTTTTTAGTTTTTATTTTAGAATGTCTAATATAAATAGATATTGCAAACTTATAAGAGAGAAAAAACTAAATCGTGACATCAATTTGATATGTGAGTTAACTTATTTGTATTTTTTTTTCCAGAGCTTTTGTAGCCATGGCTCCAAACATTTGGGTTAGCAGATTTTTCTCAAATAATGCTATAATATCTCTATATAAAAATTTAAAGGTAAGGGTCAATTATCAAGCAGACTATGACTAGTGATAGGGATTAGCACATGTTAAACATTTTTATTTGTATATGTATGTGTGTGTGTATATATACATATATATATATATATATATATATATATATATATATATATATATATATATATATATATATACATATATATATATTTTTCTACATATACATATATATATATACATATATTTTCTACATATACATATATATATATATATATATATATTTTTCAGCGAAAAAGACAATGAGAAAAAATAATAATGCTGGTACTACTGTTAATGAAAATGCTTGTATTGAAATTCTATTTAATTATCTTTAATTTCAAAAAATTTAAAATGACACTGATATTTCTGGTGAATTTTGTTTTTGCAAATTTTATCTTTTAGGAGTTTTACTGTTATCACATAATCAAGATGAAGACAATATACTTATAGAAAACTTCAGAAACTTGATGAAGATGATCATTTTAATGTTGATAAAGGCAGGTGACTATTAAGAAAAATGAGGCATGTGTGCATTTGGTTTTTTTAAATACTATGTATAACTTATATTTATATTTATTACCTATATTTGAGTGTATATTAGTCTAATTTATCTTAAAACAGGATATTTGCACTTTAACAAGCAACAAAACACATAAATGAGATGGTTTTGAATCAACCTTTAAAGATTTCTATATTTATAAGCAAAAATCAATTAAGAGAGGATTTACATCCTGGTACAAATGCTAATGAAAATACTTGTGAATACTCGGGGTTCTGGGTCTTTCCAAAGTAATAACAATTTGCATTTAATGTAAAAGTTTATATTATTTAAAAAGTGCAATAGTATACTTGATGAGTTATGTTTCTTAATGGGTTTCATAAATTCATAAAGGGCGTCTCTAATTTAGGTTGAAGTAGGTGGCTCTAAAAAACACAATTTGAAAAGAAAAATGAAGGGTCGATTCCGTTTAAATGTACAGACACAAACAAGCGTGATTGATAAGGAAAAAAGCAATTTTACTTTTCCATCGAATCATCACTCCGGTTTTTTCAAACAGCATTTTTTATAGTGCATTTATTTAGGTACAATACAAAACAATAGACTAAGATAATCATTTATTTTGTCATTTATTATAAAACTTGTTTTTTCTTAAATAGATTAAGGTGAACAATTACCGATACAGGTCGACCAAAAACACAGACAAACAAAACCTTTCTCATGGATGATGCCATGTTTTAGCGTAAAATGATTGTGTCACACCATTACATAAAAAGAAATTTGGGCTACTGCATTAGTTTTTAGATAAAGATTTGAATGAAGTTAAATTTGAACAGGTTGAACCTCAATTGAAAAATTAGTAAAGTTCGAGACCCGACATTTAAGAAAAATTAAAAAGAACATTTGATGCTACTGGAATTGTTTGTAAAGATGCGAAAGTGTATTGTTATACGATTTTAGATTTTATAATGACGGAAGAGGTGATCAATCGAAATAAAATATTGTGTATGGTAACCATGTGCCAAACGTCTTTTATTAGCTTATTTTTAATTCTTTGTTTTTTTATTTTTATATTTATTTTTTGTTTGTAGTAAAATTGAAAAATAATTTACCTTACTTAAAAAACAAAAATAAAACAACAAAATTGTCGTAAATATAATGTAGTATATATGAAAAAAGGTTTACACAACTCGTGTTTGAAACCTTAGAAAACACGTGTTAAACTCCAGTTAAACTTCCCGTGAAGTCCACGTGTTTTTGGTTTACGCCTGGATCGTAACAAACACGTGTTTATACGGGTTTTAATTCCAAAATTAAAACCAGATGTGCCACCTGGGTTGGCAACTAGAATAAATGAGCACCTTAATAGTGAAAAATAATCTCATATATTTAATCACTTAAATTTATATCTTAATAGCAAAAATTTGGCTAACGGTGATTCTTTTGAGATTTTAGATAATACCCCAACCAAAGACAAATCAAAGTTAAAAGAAGCCCTCCACATTAAATGGGAAAGTCCCTCACTTAATAAACAAACTTTACATTACGCTATAAACTTATCTATTTAATTTTACTATCAGCTTTTTTTTTATTTATTTTTTGGCAGTTAGTTATTTTGATTGATTATTTACCGAGTTGATTTGTAATAAATATATTGGTTTATTATGTATAATTTTTTGTCCGTTAGTATTTCTCTGTAAAGACTTCTATTTTTTAATATTTATTTCAGAGTTTTGTATTATTGTAAAATAATCTTTTGAAAATGTAAATAAATTTTAAGAAACATGTCAAGAATAAAAAACATTGTGTTCTTTTAAAAATAATTACTTATTTTATGCTATTACGACTATTTTGAACATATAGATATTATATTTCAATTACTAAATTGCAAGTGTTAAATAATGTTAAATAAACTATTTGTATTGCAATTTATATTGCAAGTGTTAAATAATATTAAATATACTATTTGTATAGTTTAAGTTTTCTAAGCAATAATAACTGAATTACTGATTTCTACAATAATTAATAGTTCAAAATTATAAAGGCTATTGTTGTCAAGTATCTTGGTGAACGAAAAATTGTTCTTGCTAGTAATAGCAATATTGCAGACTTTTTAACTAATGGTAAGCTTATTTTTTAATGCACATTCTTTGTTTATTCAATCTTCAAGTTCTAAACAATGGATGAGTTATTTAATTTAAAATTATACTTTTTAGCATCTAAGAAGTTTAGTAACAGTGATATAAGTGGCATCATGTGGAATGGAAGTAAAGTTCATTCTGAAACATTTGTTGCCATTTTAAGTAAACAAAATCTGGAAGTTGAAGTTGTATCCTTAGCAAAAAATAATGAGCTCAGCACTTTTGGTCTAAGTTTAAAGGGATTTTCTCCCTTTAAACTTTGAACAAACTTTAAAGTTTCATTCGATTTTCACAAACAACAATCCATTATTCCTCAACTTCCGACTGAATCTACATTATACATAAGACTCCAAATATGAAGAAGATGTACTTGAGGATTTATATGTGTCTTTAAAATTGCAAAATTCCATTTTAATATAAACTGCTCCACAAGTTGCTGAACCACCAAAATCAAGTGCTGAAACACCTGCATCTCAAAAAGTAATTTTATCTTGTTATAATTGTAGTTTTCAAACAAGTAAACAATATGTAATGATATCACAATTTCACGATTTTCAATTTTTGAATGAGAATAGAAAAGATCAACTTGCTTGATCAACATTAGCTCTTCATTTGCGAGAAAAAAATCGATGCTCTGAAAATGTGGTCAACATTATTTTTTCAAACTTGCAAAATATTTTTAATAATAAATCACAAAAGAAAAGAGTTTTCTACAATTTGTAAATAACTATCAACGGAATATCTTAGAACAAGATACTTTCAAACTGCTTTTAAAATGTAGTTTGAAAATATCTTGGTCTTAGATACTCATAATTTTACATGGATGTTTTATTCCATTTAAGGGAACGCTTCAGTTTATTTTTACATCAAATGAATATGATAAGTTTCTAGAGTATTCTTCAGAAATATCTATCTCATTGTATTCAGATGATTTAGGTGTAACTAATCCAATAGGCAAATCTAGAGGAAAACACAAGCTGTGAGTTTTACATTTTATAGAAAGTAAACCTTTCTCAATATTCCATTAAGCAATAACTGGTTGTAAATCTGTTAAGGTAAAAAACTTTATGAAATCTCTTCTTCTTGACTTTGTACAACCTCTAAATGAACTATCATCGATTGATTGCTCAACTTAAACTAATGCTAACAATAAAAAATTCATTATAAAGTTTAAACACTTTATTGGCGATTCATTAACTTGTAATGCAATTGCTGGTTTTAAAGAGGGTTTTAGCAAGAAAGTTGTGAGGTGCTGCAGAGTGTGTAATTCAACCAGGTCACAAATATTAGTTTATAATATACTTTCTCAGTGTAAATTAAGGAGTTTAGAGGAACACAAGATGAGAACTACATAAGTCTAATCTTCCCAGAGCTGAACGTTTAAAATAGTCAAAACTATATGGCATTCAATCTAACAGTGTTTTTATCAGAAATTAAGGTATATGACGTGACAAAGCAAATTCTTTTTGATCTAATGCATGATTTGTTAGAAGGTGTAATACCTAGGCAGATGGAACTTTACTTAAACCTATTTTTGGGGTTTTGCAAGGTTTTTTTACAATAGATAGCTTAAACGATTTTGTAAAATTGTTTCAATACCCAAAAGACAGTGAAAAACCACCAGTAATAGTGGATTTGGTTATTAAGGGGAAATTTGGCAGTGCTCAAGTTCTTTTAATTTGTCGTAATTTACCAATTTTTTTAAGAAGTATCACTATTAATTGTCATTTCTCATGTCTTATTAAGCTGCTGTGTATTCTTCAAATGTGTCTCTCTCCAGTTACCACTAGGTTTATTTCATCTCTTAAGAAGAAGCAATTGCAGCCCATCATACTCTTTTTATCAATTTAAATCCAGATAAGTTTATACCAGAACTTCATTTTCTTATTCAATATCCTCAGCAATCCAGACAATTTGGTCCACTGCGATACCACATGTGTATGGCTTTATGGGTTTTGAGAGGAAAGTAATTGATTTAGTCTAATTTGTTTTATTTATTTTGTCAACTTTCAGTGGTGTACACTGGATTTTTAGATGTTTGAGTTTTGAAATTTACAGGCATTGTGCAAACTCTAAACTTTTGTATGTTTATGCTTATATCAAAAAATAATGTTTTGCAAAGAATTGGGGTGTTTAGAGCTTAAGAACAAAAAAACCCTAATTTTTGGGCCCACCCAGCCCTTAATGTGGAAGCAACGAGTTTATAAAATATTTTCTTTATTATTTTTATCTAAATTCATATTCATCAACAAATTTCAAGTTTCATGAAATAATCTCTTAGTGTTTAGTTTTTATGACCCTGCAATGTTTACAGCGCTCTCAAATTCAGAGGGGTTAAAACTTTATATGGTCATAGTTTTTAAAAAATAAGAGATTTTTTTGTTCCCAAACTTTGCAAAAAATATTTTATGCAAAGTTAAAGTCTTCTTGCATTTCTTTATATTTTTCCTCCATCCATTAATGGGTAAGAATCACGTCTTTGATACTATAATATTTATTTTTATTAAATTTTGTAATATTGATTATTTTAATATACTTTTTTGATCTCCTTTCTTTTCCTTTGTTTTTATATTTTACTTAAGATTTTTAAATTTGCTACTGCATACATAAATTGTTTGATTCAATTTATTTAATTTTCTATTTTTCTATTAGGAGTTCTTGTTCAAAAAGTTGCCTAATAACTATCGACAAAGACAATTTAGTAAATGTCATAGTTTAAAGGTAAAGCGATTTCCTCATTTTTCTGTTGTGAATATTTCCATCAATAATAGCAGCTAAGCAGTAAATCCAATTTTGTTCGAATCAGTTGTAGATAAAGAACAGCTATTACAAGATGTTGTAGTAAGATTTTATCTGTGTTTATTAATTTTTGTATAAAAATGATTTCTAATTCTAATATCAGAAATTATAGTCTAATTAAGTAAACTTAGGTACAAAAAATTTAGAAATATTATAATTAATATTAAGTGTCAGCTCGCTACTTTATTTTATTAAATAGCTATAAAATAAAGAATGTATATAACTCTTTGTGTCACCTAGAATGAATTTAATAAAAAAAAGCCATCACTTTCAAAACTGTCCATTTAATAACGAGACTTATAGTGTATTTCCAAAGTTACATATGCTCCTGGATTGTTGCTGGAGGAAGTGAATTGTTTGTACCCTATTTTTATTGACTCGTCTCTTACGTTTCAAAACATGTCAGTTTGGATTTCTCCTGATTTGCAAACCCACACTGAAAGGTTTAATGCTGCTCCAGAAATCACTAACTTCTAAGAACACAACTGATAAGTTGTTTATGAAAATTGATGTGAACTTTATTTGTTTTTTTTGTTTGGTATTAAGCCAGTTCTATAAAATACAAACATTGATTTAAATCCATTTTAAATGTATTAATAATAGTTTTTTTTAATGGTTGCAATAATTATTTTGTATTTATAATATTTAGGGGGATTCAATACAATAAATTCTTAAGAGTGCCAAGCTTGTATGGTCCACAAGTTATCTATAATAAAACAGAATATGGAGTAAGGAGTCGTAGAGGTGTCGAGATGGATGTTCAGCCCTTGATCAGTACATGTGAAATGGTAGTTGTTTTGATGGCCGTTTACTATTTGTTAGATTTGACATATCCTTCTTGTTTTGGGCAGCTTCTGGGTTGTTTGCAAGATATTTGCGGCTTTGGACAAGCGGCTTTACTATCTAAAAAATGCATTTTTCTTTTGTAATCTTTTTACAGCGATGTGAAGTATTTTTGAAATAATAAATGTTAATAAGTTAATTTCTTCAATTATTTTGTAAATAATTTCAACGATTATGAAAAACAATTTAATATAAATATATTAGAAATTAATCTGCATCAATTTGTTTTATCTTTTAATTTAACTTTTACAAACATAAAAAGGTTCAATGTTAGTTTGTTTATTTAGCAGTTTCTGCTATTAATCATGTGTTTCAAAAAACATAATCTAAAATAAATAATTATAACTTGACATAGTGGGTAACATGACGGATAAATACCTCTTATGTCAGGTTTTAAACATAACGGTAAAATACGCGTTATATAACAGGAAGTTTTCCTCTCACATAACGGCTAATTGGCGTTATGTAACCGTTATGTTCAAGGCAATTTTGCTATAAAAAAATATAACGCTAAAACGGTTATGTTATTTTCGTACATATTAAGTATTAAATGTAATGGCAATAAACCGTTATGTGCAAGGAAATCTCCCGATATGTTTTTGAAAAATATGGCGGGTTTTTTATTTACTTTGTGTATATATATATATATATATATATATACATATATATATATATATATATATATATATATATATATATATATATATATATATATATATATATATATATATATATATATATATATATATATATAAACGCAAACCATTTAAAATTAACAAAATGCATGTTGACTACTAAAATATCCTAAATTCCCTAGTCAATGAATTTAAGTTTAATATTTGATTATTTATAGATTAGAGTAATTTAAACCTCACATTTGCCCTCATTTAGGGTTGGGGCTGCAAACTTTTTGGGGTAATTTTTGTTTCCTATCACTGATTATGGCAAATTTTAGTAATATATCCCTTTTTAATATAAGCATAAACCTACATAAATACAAGGTCTTTACAATGCTTGAATTTGTTATTACTAAAACATCATAAAATCCTTCGCCAACAAAATACTGCAACTATTATGCATCAAGATTAAATATAAATAAAATTAAAGCTCATTATAGCTTGCTTTATTTATAAACATTTAAGATATCACCTTTGTACTTTTTCAAAATAACCTGTAAATATTCTAATGTGATAAAATATTTCATTAGGATATGAACAAGTCAAAATGAAAGCTTTCTACTGTTATAAAATACACATGCTTGATTTAATTTTTTTGAAAGATGAATTAACATTAGACTATTTTTTTAAGAAACAAAACGAAAAGAATGCTGTATCTGTTGCTCTCTTTTTTTTGTTTTAATTTATCAACATTTGCGTAATTATAACATTCCCCCCAGCCCCACCCCAATAACTCAAATCATCTAACGCATTTTATTCCTCTTTTTAGTGGTTTTCAGCTTTATATTCAGAGTTATTTTAGGAAAAGAACATTTAAAACCACTCTTAAGAGTTGATAGATACGAGATGAAAACTGAGAAAAAGAGATAAAAAGCACTGAAAATGAATTAAGCCACTTTTTCAACTTTATCAAAATTATTTTGTCTCAACCAGATTACTAGTAACGTTTTTTGAAAGTATTTTAATATTTTTATTCAATGTTCCCCACACATGACAGAAATTTAGAATGTAAAAGAGTTTCTCATTTCACATACACATAACATGTATATATCTTAAGCAATACACTTGCATTTGTAATACACGAGAGGCAACATTTATTATTTTATGGAAATTTTCTCACCCAACCCATACTTAATAAGACCCCCATTCAATTAAATTTTACTTTTTAATTATAAAATAAAATCGTCAAATAAAAAATTAAAGTTTCCAAACTATTTCTTGTAAATGGAGTTATACCAATTCCTAAATTAGAATAATTTTTGCTCCTTAAGAGCTTTTATAGGGTGGGCACACTGTAATATATTTTTTATCATAGAATGAGGAAAAAAACCACTAACTTTCTTGTTAAAGACGTTAAAAAAGTAATTTCAAGCAAAGAAAGGAATTCAACTTTATTATTAAAAACCTTACGAAAGTGATCTCAAGATTTTTATAAAATACTTATATTCATAATTTCAAAACAAAGCATTGAAAAAAAGACTCTTCAGTCATTTTTATAACATTTTACTTATGATAATACAAAACATTCTTTGTCTAAGAAAAACTTATTAGTGTTTTACTATACTCCATACTTAGAAAATCATAACTTTTAAAGATTATTACTTATCTCGACTTGTGCAAACAATTTATGCATTTTTAATTTAAGTTTCGTTTCCTAAAGACAAATCTTTTAATAAACTCTAAATTAAATAACATATAAAACAAAATACCTGAAAAAAAGTTAACCTAAAATGACTATAACTACATCGCCACTTTCAACATTTAAAAATCAAGTAATGATCACACTTGAATGATTTGGCTTCTGACATATATAACTGTTATGTATTTATTTGTATAACTTTTTGTATTTTTATATAATTTAAAATAATACAACTAAACTTAACATAAAACAACTTTTTTTTTATATAACTTAACATAATACAACTTAAGAATATTTAAAACACTTGCTCAACGTTGTTAAACAAATCAAATTTAAAAACACAAAGTATAGCTTTTTTTTTAAATTAAATTAAAACTATAAAAAATCTTAGTTTAACAAAAAATATTTTCTTTGCCCTAAGAACAGGCTATTTTATAAATTACTTATTTAAATAAAAACAAGGTATAAATTTCTATATATTTTTTATTTTATTTAATATCTATATGATTATCAAAAATGACTCCAAAAACTTACCCAAAATAGAATACAAAAGAATAGATTTTTCATTGGGTTTTTTTAAAGGATTCAGTTCAACAAGAAACTTTAATAAGCTATTTTGGCTTTTGTTAGCTAATCCACAAATCATCGATAAACAACTCTTTAGCTTATCATTAGCTATAATCTGATCACAACTCAAGCAATTATATGCATAAACAGATGCACAAAACTCCATTATTGTCAAATGTGCGAATTGATAATAACAATCCAGATCTGTATCAATCTTTTCTATAAATCCAAAAAACCTACCTTCATTTTTATCAAAGTCATCAATAAAAGTTTCAATTTCTTCTTTGGAAAAAATTATTTTATTTTCAACAAACAATTGATAAGCAATCTTACAAATATTTAAAATATATACTTTATTAGATTTTTTTTTCATTATCTGATAAATCATTTCATTGTTTTTGATGATGTGTTTTCGCAAAAAGTATAAAAAAATATTTGCATACAAATCTGTCATTGTTAAGAAAGAATTTGTCTTTACTTTTTTTGAATCACTTATAATTTTACACATGGAAGATAAATAAAAGGGAACAGATGCCATGGCTTTTGCAATAGGAGATTCTTTTAAAGTTGCTTTTACAATTTCTTTATTTTCTTCTGAAACATGATTTTCTAAATAATTCGTTATTCCATTTTCGTTAAACCCCATTATTTGAATGGTTAACTTATCAGTATGATCTGTATATATACTTTGGTATTGATCAATTGCATAAACTCTACCAGCGACTACATGTTTGTAATTTTGAATTTCAGTTAAAACTTTGACGATTGGATATTTACACTCTAATCTTGGATTTGATAACTCATTGAAATATTTAAACTCATCTAATCCATCAATTAGAAAAAGTGCATTATGAATACTAATATTAAAGTTATTTATAATATCTTTGTAGAAAACACTTAGTAAATCATTTACATTAGAAATATTTGTATATTTATTAATCCTCTTGCATTCCAAATAAAAAACAAGTTCAACATTTTTCCAAATTAAATCATTTGACCAATCAAGCAAACATTTTCTAAGCAACCATGTTTTCCCAATACCAGCTATTCCAGATATTAATATTACAGATTTTTCATTCATAAATACTTTACTATATGGAATTGAAGTATAACGCACTTGTTTTTCAAGAAATTCCTTTCGTTCAACACTAAAAACAGCGTCTCTTAGGGTTTTTGCTGCATCAACAATACATAGATCAACAAACTTATGCATTAGATCAACATTTTCAGGTGCTTTTAATAGTGGTTGAAGTTCATTAATTTCCACATAATATTTTAGATAAAATTTTTTTAGTTCAGCAGACACCCTCGACAAATCTAAATAAAACAAAACAACTTTTAGTAAAGTCATCATCATGACTTAGCTAATGTTCATGTTCATGACAATGACGATCATTATTATTATAAAATATGTATAATAGTTTTAATTTTATACTTGACATTTCTTATAAATGTAATCACCTAAATAATTATTTTAAATTTAATTTTTATTGATTTTAAATTGAAGTTACTTGGGGTTAAATTTTTATTTGTTTTTAAGTCTGAAGAAGTTTTTACTTGAGCCTTAAATTATTACTTCTAACAAACTCCTTAATTTAATCTCAAAACTTCTAAAAATACTTTTGATTTAAAATCGATTAAAATTATTTAAAACTTTTTTATTTGAAATATATTTATGGTTTCATTTTAAACAAAGTTCTTATAAAAGGTTAGCTAAAGTTAAACAACTTTGTCTAAATTTTTTTACTTGTTTACGAAAAGTTTTCAAAAATATTATCTATTAAATAAAACAATTAGCCGTTAATCTAATATTAATCAAATTGAGAACTTTAGTAGCAACACTAGTTCTTGCATGTAATAAATTATATACTATACTCGTGGGATTTTACTCCAGAAAGACTATACATAGACAGTTGTAGACAGATGTACAATAGAAAGTAAAATGTGTACCTACTTCTTCTACGTAAGATTTAATTTTTTACTGGACATCTGTCCAATTTTAATAATCTAATACTCACACTTAATCTTACTAGTTAAATCTTCCTTTCTTCTCTCAGGCTATTACGGCTCAAAGTGGGAATCTTGTTTTTTAAAAAGGTGCTAAATTATAAAATGCTATTTGATTACTAAATTTGTCTAAATCTGTTTGTGTTTTTTGCTCTCATTTCTAGCTACTTCAGCAGCAACTAATAAATAGTAACCAAATAATATGCTTTTCAGCTGTACATAAATCACAACAGCAACAAAGTTAAACTTTAGTGGGATTTACAACTTGAATTAGGTAAATAAATAAAGAGTTTTCACACGTAACTGGATCTTAGTCTCATAAGTGACATATATTTAACTTGATTCTACTTTAATTTTAAATTTTAAAATAAAACGAATATAGATAACTGTAAAAAGGTTTACTTAAAAAATTAGATTTCAGTTTTTATGCAAACTTTTGATATTTGTTAACAAATTTGTTAACAAATATCAAAAGTTTGCATAAAAACTGAAATCTAATTCTTTAAGTAAACTTTTTTACAGTTATCTAAACTTGTTTTGATTAAATATTTTAAATTATTCTTTTTGATATTTGTTAACAAATATCTAAAAAGATAATAAGAAGAAACAAAATGCCGAAATAACTTTTTTTGGCCAAATAGAAGGTCAATTTAAGGCAGATCAGCATCAAGAAGCAGCCAACTCTGGAGATATAAACATCCATGAACGACACTGTGTCTGATGCCTGCTCAATCAGAACCATTTACCAGTGAAAAGCAAATACATTCAGTAGACAATATGATTCAGGTCCAACTGCTAAAAAACCACTTAATTGAAACACCAGCTTCTTCAACCATTAAAGTTGAAGCATCAACTTCTTTAGTCTTCATTAAAAAAGACTTTCATTGAAGTTGAGTTCAATGAAGTCAACTTCATTGAAGATAACTACAAAGAAAGTCTTATATTTAGACAATATGAAGACACTGATTTAAAAGATGATGAACATCAACTCAATCACATCTCCAGCGGCTCAATTCAGAGTTTTGACGATGATAATAAGATTTTCTGAATTTAAACAAAAACAACTTTAATTTAAGGTGTAGGTATTTATTCATTAGACTTACTTATATATTTTATAGTCTTAGCCATATACCAAAGTTTTACTACATCCATTTATTTACTATGATATTTAGGCAATTTTTTTTTTTTTTTTTTTTTTTTTTTTTGTTATTCACCTCCTCAAGGCCATGAAGGCCACTACAGATGAGGAGGCTACTCAATAATGGTTATAACCCTCTCTCAACTCTATAACTCCGAAACACGAACCTCGACGAACAAGGCCGCTGCGCGGAGAAACAAGTTGAATTAAAATAAGTTTTAAAATAAGAATTAAAACAAGTTGAATTAAAAACATTGTAATATAAAGATAATGTTAAAATATAAGTGTTAAAAGTTCTTTCATTTTTAGGTCTTTATTTATAATAGTTATTAATAGTAAAATTTAGAACCAAAATAAAAAATGATTTTTGAACTGTAAAGACATCAATCAAATTTTTGATAGAAATTTATAAACAACTTATATATCAAATTGAAAAATAACATCGTTTATTTTCGAAAACATCTTGTAGTTAGTGCAACAATAACAGCAGAATAAGGTATCAAAAAGTTAAAGGTAAAAAAAAGAAATTTATTCCTCTACATAGCAGGAAATAATTTCTATGTAAAAAACAGGAATCACAAAGGTTGCATTTATTTAAAGTGCAAAAACTATAAATAATGTTGGAACTTTAAAAATACACAAAGGAAGTGATTTACTTGAGACAATGCGAGGCCACTCCAAAACAGAAGATTTTAACCAAATGCAATGGAAAAAGTGAGACTGAAAGCTGCAACTGCAAAAACTCCATTATGCCAGATTTATATGGAAATCATTCAAGACTGTCGTGAAAATGTACATACCACTTAAAATATGAATAGATACATAGTGATGTTGAAAAACTCAGTATAGTGTATATCACAACAGTGCAGAAAAAACAACATTTGCAATAACTGAGTCAAATCCATTTATCAACATTCTGAAAGGAATTGTAAAATTTGAAGACCAGCTGGTCATACTGTTTTGTACATCAGCACTCAGCACTACTAAAAATACATTTTTTTGCAATTTTTACTTGCTTTTTTTGGCATAATTTTGAAACAGCTTTATTTTAATTCTAGCTAGCAAACAATCAGGGATATTTGACCGGGGCCGGGTTCAGGTTTATAAATCATAACCAAGCCAGGGGTTATGGCTGGATCTTCCTAAATCTTGACAAACCCTATAAATGAAATAAATATTTCGTCTTCGATTTAAATTCATGTTTATAAATAAATATAGGTGAATATATATTAGGGTGATTCAAAAAACAAATTTTTTTGAAATTTTCTGCTGCCACCCCCTAAATGTGTTCTATGTAATAAATTAATACTAAATTTAAAAAATTTTTCAATTAGAAAAAATTTTAGGGGTTGCAAAAGACCCTTCATCAGGCGGGTCCCTAATATTTTTTAAAAAAAAGTTCTTCAAAGGCATATCATGTTGGGTCTCAAAGTAAGTGAAATTTTATAAAAATTCTAAAAATAATTATCATTTTATATAAAGATTATTTTTTTAAATTTTATGGATTAAAAACTACCATTTTTTAACAAAAAGTAAAAAAGTACATACTTTCATAGTTTTTTTAAATAAACTTTTTTAATTTGTGTTTCCATTAATTTTTTTTACTATTTTTGAAAAAAGTCCTTAGAAACGGAACTTTACCCAACTGAATCAAAAAACTGTGTCAAATACCCAAATAGCCAACGAAATTCGCAAAAAAACCAATTATAACTTGAAAAATCTTAGCCCTGGCTAATAACCCCTGCTAGAACTATTGTTTAGCTGGGGTCGGGGTTGTAATTAACTTCATATTTAAACAGGGCCGGGACTCACCTCCTAATTCTAGTATATTTTAAGTATATGATCATTATAAGAGCAAGTAATGTATAAAGACAAATTTTAATTTATATTTTCATAAAAACGAAATGAGCTAAAAGTTAATTAGAAATCTAGGTATACTGAATGGCAACATTTATTTGTCATGTTGAACTTCCTCACTACTGTGTTATACTTATTACTACAGGAACTTATTAAAGGAACTAGTCTTATAAGAAAATTACCATTTTAATTTTGATAATAGAAATATAAAAGTATATAATACCATGCCAATTTAATATATATAACTTGAAATAATAATATAACTTGAAATGCGCAAAAAGAAATAAGTGAACTTTTAAGGTTTTTTGAGCATTTGTATATTGTTTAGTAATTTATTACAAATAGGTCCTAATGAAAAAAAGGCCTTTACTGTACTTAATTTCCAGAAAAATTTATAAATTTTGAATAATTTATATCTTTTATTACCTTTAAATGGCCATCAATTAAAAGCCTTCCCAGAAAAAGGTGTGTGGTTTTTCGTCTTGCATGTCCACGCATGAGTATTTTAATTAAGACAACATAAGAATATTTACTATGCATTATTCCCATTTCATCTTAGATATTGTTGTCAAGTTTGGGGTCAATTTGGAAACTATCGTATTAACAAGTTGCTGTAGTCTCAGCATCCATCAATTAAAATAATACACTTTTGCTAACTACAGAATAAAAGTTTGTTAACTGCAACTGTTATGATTAATAAAACAATAAACATTTTATGCCTATTATAATAATATATAAAACATAATACGATATAGTATTTAAAACAATATCACTATATAAAACATTTAATGTCAATTTATTTAATGTCATTTATGCAGTTATTAAACAACTCAATGTTATCTTTATTTTATTAAACGAAATATTATAACTTTCAACATTATATCTTTGTTTCAATAATGTGTCTTGTAACTACAATTTTAAGAATTTTAGTTATTAATAGTTTTTTTGGTGATTAATAGTTAATGATCAGGTTTACCTGAACCATTTAAAAAGTGTAAATATATAATATTCCATATCTATTATAAATGTTGGAGAATTTTTATTCTTTATTCATAACTCATCGAGACTAGCTATATAAAAAGTTATTTATTAGTAACCATTTGTGAAAAATTGTGATGTTGCTATATCTATAAATCAAAACATACTTGGTAAATTCACCTAACTTCTTTTACTGTATTTAACTCTCTAAGCACAAACTGGCAACGAAAGTAAAGAAGGCTAGTTTAACTTTTTTCAAGATTTTTATTTTGATACAAACTTCTTATAAAACTAAAGTTCTGAAACTCAAACCCTAACAAACCATTAAAAAACTAACTAAAATTTTACTATATTATTAGATTTTGAAGAAAAAATCAAAATATCTGACATCTGATATGATATTATACGATTATAATAAACTTGAGTAACTTAAAGGGATCCCAAAGTGCTGAAACAAGTTGTGTTCGTATTAAAGAGAATCATGAAAAAAAAAAATGTCTAGGCACTTTTAGGATCCAGTTAAGCAGTAAAATATAAATGGGCATTTTGTTTGAATGTATTATTTTTAACCAACCAATGGTATGGAATTACATATTATGTAATTGACTTATGATAAGTCACTAAAACAAAACACAAATTGATAATTTTTAATTATGATATATTAAGGTAACATAAATAAAGGAAAAAAATGAATGAAGTTAATAATTTATTGGTAAACCACTCCTTAATGATACTAGGCTAACACAAAAATGGGTATTTAAAAAACTTTGTAGAAATTACAAAGTAAAAAAAAAAAATATTATTTTATTTAAATTAAATTGTAAAATAGATGAATAAAATAATGATTTATATAATAAAATACTATTAAAAAAAATTAGAGAAAGTTTGAAACTTTTTTTTAAAACTTTAATGCAATTTTCTTTAAGATAATTTTTTTTAACTGTTGTTCTTGTCAAATGTTAACCTTCATGAAATGATGTTGATAAAAAAATTATTTAATTTGTTAAAATTTAAAGGTTATGTATTTAATTTAATTTAATAAGAAAGTTTTAGCAGCCTAATGAATATCATACTATCAATAAATAAACATTGAAATAATATTTAACTAATATATAATAAATGTAGAGAAACAAAAGTAGAGTAAATGATGGGTAAATATCAACCAAATAAAAAAATTACCTTTATTGGCAGAAAACCTGGTAGATATTTCTGGTGATATTGAAGGCAGCCCATCAAGTTATAAAAAAAAATTCTGGTCTTGCATTTTAAATTTTACTTTTTGTCAACAAAATACGGAAAAACTTTCTGACAACCAGTTAGGGGTTATATATATATATATATATATATATATATATATATATATATATATATAATATATATATATACATATATATATATATATATATATATATATATATATATATATATATATATATATATATATATATATATATATATATATATATATATATATATATATATATATATATATATATATAATATATATATATGTATATATATATATATATATATATATATATATATATATATATATATATATATATATATATATATATATAACGGGTGGCCCAAGGTAAATGGCATAGGTAGTATTTTTATAACTTTGTTATTTTTTTAGCTAGAACACTGAATTTTTTTTTAAAAAGATTTATTATTAAATTCTCTATAAATCTGTTTTGATGGCTTTGCTTTATGGTTTTTAATTTTATTTATAGATAATGAAATCTAAGCTTGTACTTTCTAAATACCAAAATGGTGATGGTCCATAAAAATATTTGCTGATATTAAGGGTGTCGATGGGTTTTGAACAATAAGCCGGTGGTGTCAAATGATAAGAGAGACAAGCTCTATCAAGTTTCAATGTCCATCAGGTGTTCCAAGATCAGTTCGAACAAATACAAACATTCAAAAAATCAGAAGTTGTCTGAAACATAAAAAGAAGATTTCATCTCGAAAATTAGCTAATGAACTCAATATCTCCAGAACCAGTGTTCAAAGAATACTTCAAAAGGATCTCAATTTGCAGGCATACAAACACAGAGCTGAACCACTGATTACAAATGGTCAAAAAGTCAAGAGAATTAAATTTGCAAATTGGATAAGAAACCATTTTCGAAAAGAACAAACACTGAAAATTCTGTTTTCAGATGAAAAATTTTTTGATTTAAATGGTATGTACAATGCCCAAAATGATCGCATATGGTTCACTAATCGTAATGAAGCTGATAAAGATGGTGGTATTAAACAGAAACCAAAAATGCCCTCAAAAGGTAATGGTTTGGTTGGGAGCTTGTTCAAAAGGTGTTACACCATTGGTTATTTTGGACAAAGATACAGTTAATCATGACTGGTATATAAAAAAAGTGTTGCCAGTGGCCTTGAAATATGGAAACAAGATGTTTGGTGATGATTGGACATTCCAACAAGATGGAGCAACCTCACATACGCATCATTCTCAACTCAATTCATCAACTCATTCATCAACTCAACAATGGTGTCATGATAATTTTCCTGCTTTTATTGACAAAAACCACTGGCCTCCAAATTCACCCGATCTCAATCCTTTAGATTACTCAATATGGGATGAACTCATTCACCAAATAAAATGAAATAAAATTAAATCAAAATTAACATTATTTCAAGAACTTAAACGAGCTGTAAAAAACATTAGAGTAAAAGTAGCTTTAGAGAGTTGTACTAGTTGGACCAATCGCTTATATCGTATGTCAAAAAATAATGGAGACTATTTACATTAAATAAATCATGTCATTTTGTAGAGAATTTAATATTAAATCTTTAAAAAAAAAATTCACTTTTCTAGCTTAAAAAATAACAAAGTTATAATAAAAATACTACCTACTGCCATTTATCTTAGGCCACCCGTTATATATATATATATATATACATATATATATATATATTATATATATATATATATATATAGACATATATATATATATATATATATATATATATATATATATATATATATATATATATATATATATATATCTATATATATATATATACATTTTTCAAGAAAAATTCCCTGACTTTTCCAGATATTCCCTGATTTTCTAAACTTTAAAAACTTTTCCCTGGTTTTCTAGGTTTTCCCTGATTATATATTATAATATATATTAGAGATTTAAAAAAACTGTAAATTGGCCATTATACAATAAATATAAATATATACTTATAAGTATATTTCCAATATACATTTAATTAAATTGAACAAATTGCTCGGCAATTAACCCAATTTAAACCTCATCCCATCAGTCATTTGTTAAGTAAAATTGAAAGCAAAAAATTCTAAACAGAACCCAACATCACTAGTAAAACTTAGAAAAGCCATAATAGAAGAGTGGTATCATAAATAATGCCTAATATCATTAATCTCTTGTTGCCTCAATGCCCCATAAATAGAGGATGTTATAAAAGTTTGAGTAACCTATACAAAGTTCTAAAAATATATTTTAAATGGTGACTTTATTCATTTATATTTAAACTTATTGAATAAAAATTTCTCCTAATAAACACTTTTAATACTCCACTTGAGCAAAATTGTGTTGATGACATATAAATCATAATATACTTATACATCATATTCACTCAACTTTTTTTACTGTATTCATCTCACCAAAGTCAAGGTGGTCACTACAATAATAGATGCTGTTCTTATTTTTTCAATATTTTTTTACTATTGATACAAATTGATATTCTTTCAAAACTATAACTCTGAAACACAAACCTTAATAAAAAAGCCTGGTGCAAGAAATAATCCAAACAATCTAACATTTGATATATGAATATAACAAATTTGTATTACTCAAGAAGTAAAAAATTAATCAGCTGAAAAATCAGTTTAAAACTATTATTATAAGGCAACCAGTGATGTACATGAGCCACTGATACAACAAACAAAACTAATAGAAATTAAAAATAAATTCTTTTTCCTTTTTTTTAATAGAAAAAAAGATAAATATAATAATGATATTTGAATTTATAAAAAAATTTATAAATAATAATAATTTGTAATTTTATTTTTTATATAAAGTGTATAGACGAAATAAATGTAAAATAAAAAAGATGCAATTTTTTAAAATTACATTGTTTATTTTTAATTATGTTTGTATTTGGTTTACAACATGTTGAATTTTAAAAAAATGTTTTAGCTTTCCTATTTAACTTAAGTTTTAACAAAGAAATAAGAAGAACATTTGGAGTTGGAGAAAAATTTATACACAAAGATGTTGAAACTTGTATAAAATACAATCATTAGTAAAATTCTGGCGCTGTCTTCTATGTTGCCAAATATAGAAGAAAAGCAGGTATGAAATTTAATGTTTGCTTAAAAAGCCCTGATTTAGCAAGCTATTTGCAGGTGTAGAAAAAAATCAGCACCATATATTTCTGAGTCCACACTTTTTAGAAGAGCAATAGATTTTAAAAAGTGTTTACAAAAATGCCTTTCACCTCTTATCAAGTAATTATGTGTTCTTTTAAGATTCAAGTCATTATAGTAAACTGCTATGGAATGGCATTAAAAAAATGACACAAAAGTTGTCTGAAACAGCAAATTCTCAAACTGTCTAGAATTGAGAGTTATAGAAAAGTATTAGGCAATTATAAAAAAAAATAAAAAAAATAAAATAACTATGCGGAAACATAAAGGGTTTGAAAATTTCATTTAAAAAAGCATCCTATAGTTTTGATCCTTATCCAGTGTGCAAGCTTATGGATACTACCAAAACAAAAGTTCAAAACTTTATTAGATGTCTACAGGATTAAATTAATTTTTTTGAAACATTTTTTTTTTCATAATAATATATTAAAATTATAACTTATTTCTAAATAAAATTTAACCTTATTTCAATAGTGTTTTTACTTGCACATTTATTTTATACATATATTTTTTTATTATTTTGCTTTTTTTATTTTTATGTGATGTTCTTGTCAAGTTTTTTTTTTAGTTTTTTTATTTAATTCACCTCCTCAAGCTCGAGAAGGCCACTAAAGACGAGGAGGCTACTTAACTGTGGTTATAACCCTCTCTCAACTCAATAACTCCAAAGCACAAACCTTGACGAACAAGGCCGCTGTGCGGAGAAACAAGATGAGCGCGGTACTACCAGGAAGGTGGTGGGGATAGAACTCGGAACCTCTTGCTTATGAAGTGAGTGCTC